>NC_051449.1:21009850-21099822 GCF_001649575.2 Kryptolebias marmoratus
TCAGCTCTGTGTTCACAGAGTCAAACATGAAACAAAGAAAAGAACCTGTACCTACAGAGAAACATGGAGGAGGCTCGGTTCTGTTCTGGGGCTGCTTTGCTGCATCTGACACAGGGGGTCCTGAATCTGTTCAGGGTCCAATAAAATCTCAAGACTATCAAACATTCAGGAGCTAAATGTGCTGCTCAGAGTCAGAAAGTTTGGTCTCAGTCACAGATCATGGGTCCTCCAACAGGATAATGACCCAAAACACAAACCTAAAAACACCAAGAATGGATCAGAACCAAACATTGGACTGTTCTGAAGTGTCCTTCTGAGCCTTGATCTAAATCCTGTTGAACATCTGTGGAAGGAGCTGAAACCTTCAAACCTGAGACAGATGGAGCAGTTTGTTCATGTGGACAGGTGAAGACGTCTCAGAGAGAGGGACAGAAATCACCTGACTGCAGGGATTGTCTCAGAAGGCTGGCCAACAAAATATTAAGTTACGGTACCATCCTTTTTGTTGAGACCAGATTCCTTAGTTTTTTTTTATTCTGTTGAACCAAAATTTAAAAGCAATGTCTGATTTTTTTCATTTTTTTACCCTTATTATTACTTTCTTCAGTTTCAGGTTATTTCAGTAAGCTTTGTGGGTTTTTCTCAAACAAATTTATGCCAACAAAATTGTCCGTGTCTGGAAGTCACTACTAATCCAAAAACAGAATAATTTTGCATGTCCTACTTCTGCCAAACTTTTTCTCCCAAATGAACACTTTTGTAATGAACTGTCAGATGATCATGGCGTCTAAAGCACTTCCCACATTCTTCACACTGATGAGCCTTCTCACCTGTTAGAAACACAGAGTGCATTAAATCAACACTAACTGGAAATTTGTGCATTTCTTTCCATCTGTGTGGATGAAACAAAAACACGAGCTGCTGACCCTGAAACTCTTACCAGAGTGGATTTTCTGATGTTTGGTCAGGTGATCGTGACGTATGAAGGTTTTTCCACACTCGTCACACTCGTAACGCTTATCGTCATGGTGGACTCTGAGGTGGAGCCTGTTCGAGGGGAAAGCAGGAAAGTCTTTCAGTGACACAGCCAGCCAACATAAAAGCGTAAAACGTTCCTAACCAAAGAACAGACTCGTTTGATCAGTCCTGCACCTGTAGGAGCTGTTGTGACGGAAACTCTGACCACAGATGCTGCAGAGATGAGGCTTCTCTCCGCTGTGGATCCTCAGGTGCTCCCTTAAGGTCGTCCTGTAAAAAATAAAAAATAAATAAACTAGAAGCACTCAGAGAGCGTAAACCTCCGCCAAGACCGTTGGGTCACCGATGCCGTTGAACTCTCGTAGGATCCAGATTGTGATCTGGATCACCGCCAAAATTTAATCACTTGTTTTTTCGCAACAACCCCAACATTTCCTGAAAATTTCATCAGATGGCTGGATTTTTTTGTAGCTTCGGGGTTGGTAGATTGTTAACGGGACAGATCAGAGTTCATCTATTAATGTGATAAATACATCATCTCAATCCACAGGCCGTTCATTTGCAACGTCCACCTTTGCCTTTACGGTGAGATTTTAAAAGAAGCGACATTTATAAACAAACCTAAACAAGGTTTTAACAAAGGGGTCATCTGTGGCCTTAAAATCAATTGAGGTCACCCTTGACTTATGAGGTGTCCAGCTGTGCGGTCAGACTCCAGGCCTCGAGGGCCGCTGTCCTGGGAGTTTCTGCTCCAACACACCTGATTCAAACGGTTTAATCACCTCCTCACCCAATCATTAAGTTCTCCAGGAGCATGGCAACAAGTCATCCATTTAAACCAGGTGTTTTAAAGCAAGAACACATCTAAAACATGCAGGAGAGCAGCCCCTGAGTCAGAGCGAGGGGTGACCTGTGACCTTTGACCGCAACATTTCCGGAAAATTCTGTTCATTAGTTTTAAAGTAATCCTGCCAACAGACGGAAGGACAATAGAATAGACGTAATAGACTTGTTCTTTTAGCTCATATTAACATTTGGCTTATTTTTAATGGTGAACTTTAATGTTCAGGGCATGTGCTATCATACTGAACATGTAAGTTGTACCTTTCTCTCACTGATTTCCCACAAACAAAGCAGGTCCACTTCCTCTTGCCTCCGTGTGTGCACTCGACGTGCCTCTTTTTGTTGCCCGTGTCGTTAAACTGACGTCCGCAGATCTCACAGGGAAAGGGACCTGCCGCGAGACAAAAACCAAACTTCTGTAATCACATCAGCAGCTTGTAGAATTATAGCCACGAACCCGTTTGAAGGCTTGATTACCGCATTTAAAATCTACTTTTCCTCTCATGAATGCTCAGTACTTTCAAAGAGCTTTTCCGTCATTATATTCCTCACCTAGGTGATACTTTTCTTGGTGTTTGAGCCTTGCGAACCTGGACCTGAAGTACTCGTCACAGAAGGAGCATTTGAACGGTCGGTCCTGAGTGTGAAGGATCATGTGCTCCTGCAGGTGAGGCCTGCGGCTGAACGTCTTTGAACAAATCTGTTAGACATTAAAGAGCTGCTCAGGTTTGAATTTTCTCTTTTCACATACAAGTCATTAAGAAACTGAACTCTTTCCACTCATCACTCTGAGCACAAACACCATCAGCCAATACATATCTCACTTGTTATTTGGTGAATAATTAGTGAGATATGTCCTAAAAGCAGAACCTGGTCCTTACAGCACATTTCCAGCCTTCACTCTTCTTTTTCCTCGTGGCCAAAAACTCTTGGGTGTGATCCGGATGAAACCTGGGAAGAGACAACAGACTCGTGATGCTGAATCACCTGAAGCAAAAGAGAAATAAGTGAAAATAAAACTAATTATTCAAAATCTCAATTAAATTTGCCACTTAGAGCAACCCAGTTAACTCTTAGGATGTTGACATCTTATCACCAAAGTCTCCTGGCGCTGTTTTCATCATTTTATGGCAGCCAAATGGAAACTTTTGTTACAAAAGTTGTGTTACAAAAATATCCCATTTTTAGCCTTTTTGAGGAGGACTGATGAGCTAACGGCTAGTCTGAACACAGCAAAGACCAAAGTGGATCACTGCTATCTTAAAACAGCTCTAATTTTCCAAATTTCATACGGCTTTGTGCAAACGCTAATTTATAAACCTTTATATTTATTACATAGAATCAGTGCAAAAAAGCAGCAGCAGCGTTGAGCTGTAGCACTTCCTACGCAGCTTGGCGGAAACTTCACAATACAGTTGTGGTCAAAAGTTTACATACACTTGTAAAAAAACAATGTTATGGCTGTCTTGAGTTTTCAATAAGTTCTACAACTCTTATTTTTCTGTGATAGAGTGATCGGAACACATACATGTTTGTCACAAAAAACAGTCATAAAATTTGGTTCTTTCATAAATTTATTATGGGTCTGCTGAAAATGTCACCAAGTCTGCTGGGTCAAAAATATACATACAGCAACATTAGTATTTGGTTACATGTCCCTTGGCCATTTTCACGGCAACTAGGCGCTTTTGGTAGCCATCCACAAGCTCCTGGCAAGCTTCAGGTCGAATGTTTGACCACTCTTCTTGACAGAATTGGTGCAGTTCAGCTAAATGTGATGGTTTTCTTGCATGAACCTGTTTCTTTAGCACTGTCCACATGTTCTCAATGGGGTTTAAGTCAGGACTTTGGGAAGGCCATTCTAAAACCTTAATTCTAGCCTGGTTTAGCCATTCCTTTACCACTTTTGATGTGTGTTTTGGGTCATTGTCTTGTTGGAACACCCAACTGCGCCCAAGACCCAACCTTCGGGCTGATGGTTTTAAGTTTTCCTGCAGAATTTGGAGGTAATCCTCCTTCTTCATTATCCCATTTACTTTCTGCAAAGAACCAGTTCCACTGGCAGCAAAACATCCCCAGAGCATAATACTACCACCACCATGCTTGACAGTAGGCATGGTGTTCCTGGGATTAAAGGCCTCACCTTTTCTCCTCCAAACATATTGCTGGGTGTTGTGGCCAAACAGCTCAATTTTTGTTTCGTCTGACCAGAGAACTTTCCTCCAGAAGGTTTTATCTTTGTCCATGTGATCAGCAGCAAACTTCAGCCGAGTCTTAAGGTGCCTTTTCTGGAGCAAGGGCTTCTTTCTTGCACGGCAGCCTCTCAGTCCATGGCGATGTAAAACACGCTTGACTGTGGAGACTGACACCTGTGTTCCATCAGCTTCCAAATCCTTGCAGACCTGCTTCTTGGTGATTCTTGGTTGACTCTTGACCATCCTGACCAATCTCCTCTCGGCAGCATGTGATAGCTTGCGTTTTCTTCCTGATCGTGGCAGTGACACAACTGTTCCATGCACTTTATACTTGCGTATAATTGTCTGCACAGTTGCTCTTGGGACCTGTAGCTGCTTTGAAATGGCTCCAAGTGACTTCCCTGACTTGTTCAAGTCAATAATTCGCTTTTTCAGATCCACACTGAGTTCCTTTGACTTTCCCATTGTAACTTTTGTAGCTGACTCTAATCACTGGGTCAAATGAGCCCTATTTAAATGGGCTCATGAGAAGTCAACAGCTGTAGTCAATCAGAATCACTTACAAGAAGTGAAGAGGCCATGACATGAAGCTAATTTGATTGACACAACTCGCTACATCACCAAAATTGACAAATTTTGTTGCTGTATGTATATTTTTGACCCAGCAGATTTGGTGACATTTTCAGCAGACCCATAATAAATTTATGAAAGAACCAAATTTTATGACTGTTTTTTGTGACAAACATGTATGTGTTCCGATCACTCTGTCACAGAAAAATAAGAGTTGTAGAACTTATTGAAAACTCAAGACAGCCATAACATTATGTTTTTTTACAAGTGTATGTAAACTTTTGACCACAACTGTATTTCTGCTGGCTTGAATCATATAACACAAAACTAACGGTGATGTAAAGGTTTAAATAACAACATTTGCATGAACTGCGATGACATTTTGAAGACTGGCACCGTATCCAAACAGCACTGATCTGCTTTTGAAGTTGTGGTGCTAACACTGCGATCTAAACCTCTAAGCCGCCGCTATTTTTGCATTACACGTTTACGTTGGGTGAAACATTATGAAATTCCTGACAGAACTGACCCGGAAGTGCTACAGCTAGCTGCTGCGGCTTATTAACTGCAGAATTCCATGCAAATGTTCATGTAAAGAGAAACTGATGGTTTCATAAAGGTCGATAACAGTGTTTCCCAAACCTTTCAGCATTTGACCCATAAAATAAAAATCAGAGTCTCTTGAGCCTGACTGTTGCTGGTTGAAGTACAGAAACAGCGCTGATAGGCCAATTAAAAAAGGAGCCTCGTCAACCATTATATTACTTGTATCCATTCCTGGCTGCTGTTTCTATTTCGCCGTAACAATTATGGCAAAGTACTATACTAGCTAATTGCCAAATTAACTTTAGAAATGATTACCTCTGGAAATCATTTTTAAAGTAATTGTATTTCTGTACATCTCCTTAAGACTCCCTCACTGAGTGTTTCAGGAGCCACCATGGGGTTTTGAAGCCAACTTTGGGAACTGATAGTCTACAAAGTAGCATATGCATGACTGGTACGGAAATCTGGAGATTGAAAATGTTTTAAAACAGCAACACACTTTGGTCTACTTTGGAGTAGTCATTGGCTTGTCAGTCCTGTCTGTTTCTCCAAACTGAGGCCACTGCAACTAAAACAGGGCAACAGGTAAGATAAGAAATGTTCCTAAATGTTCCATAGAACCGCTCTCAACAATGGCTGAATATCCCTTTAATGGATCCCATTAGTGGATCGTTTAACACTTTTCTTCTTCCACATCCATGAGGCTGACCTTCCTGCTCTTCTAGAAAATGAATCAACCTCTGTGAGATGTTAACCATAAAAAAGTCTGCTCCACATTAAAAGTTGTGTTCAGATGGTTCAAATTCTTCTCTGTGGCAAAACAAAGATGGACCGTTCTGGTTGTGGCTGCCATCTTGTACGCATCAAAATAAAATAGCACCCACCTCTAGTAATTGGATTTCAGGGCACAATATGGAGTTTTATACAGTCTATGATGAACACATCCTCAGTAATTCTGAAGTTTTTACTTCAAGAAATTGTATTTTTTTAGTTTGCTTATTTTTCCTAACAATGCCCAGACAACTACATGCAGATTTAAGTGTTATAGTGGAGTACTTTTTATTAGATTATCAGTTCGGTAGGAATCAAAAAGTCTCTTTATCAAACTGATCCTATCAGCCTGATTCAAAACTCATCTATAATCATTGAAGAGAAGTGGTACGAAGCTTTTGATCATCAAAACAAGAAGATTGAACAACAGCTGAATTTGATTTACCGTCTTCTTTTTCCACAAGACACAAGACGTTTCTGGCAGTAATTTGGTGGCAGCAAAGCAAAACTGCTCTATGACGGACACTTTTTTGTTATAAGTCCAAGGAGAGTTAAATATTGCTGAAAATCCTGAAAACATTTGAGTCGCCCTCAGACGTGTTCCAGCAATACTTAGAAACCTGTGAAGTTAAAAAGACGGCAGAGACACAGGCGGCTCTCTGTGGCTGTGGTAAGGGAAGCAAAAATCTGTACAAGGACAGGAGAGTTAGGAAGCCGACGGGAAGAAACCCATTTTAGTTCTGATCTGAGCATCTCGTGGACGATGAAAGGTGTGTGTGAAAATGAACGGCAACCACGTGACCGCAAACAGACTTCTTCATGTCTTATTGAGTATGCTGGAGTTTTGAGGCATCCAAGTGGCTCCTTCTGTATTAAAGCCAGTATTTGGAAGTAATTCAGCTTCAATGAAGTTTGAGAGAAAAATGGCATTCAAAAGAGCCACAGTGTATGCAAGTTGTGTGTACGTTTCTACCCAGAGTAGATCGTTGCTGCCACTGCTAATGCTAGTATCTGGGCTGCGCCTGCTGGCATCTAGTTGCCAGTCGGCACTGGCGAGGGAGTCTCCAGAATGCCCTTAAAATGTTTGCAACAGGGGTTCTATATTTTCTCGCAGTCTTGCCGCTTGAGTTTTCCAAGCCATGCACACAAACACAGGCTGAGACTTTCAAACAGTGGCAGCGCAGGACACAGCCGCACGGCTCGCTGGTCACTTGGTCTTAAATGGTTGGAATTCAATGAGACTGAAGCTGAAAATTCCCCTATTTTCTCTCAATTCTGAGTCACCAAAAAAAGTGAGATACTATCTTATGTTGCACCCTTTGAAGGCACAACAGATGAGAAAAATACTTAATATTTTAGGTCAGAGAAATTCTTTGCTCAAGACTTTGTTTGAAGTGTGATTATTGATGCCTTGATGATTGTTTCATAATCACATCGCAGCTCTCTAAATTGTAGTCGAATCGTGAGGTGGCTGAAAAACCCTCACCACATGTCTGCAGGACTGAGCAGGATTTTCTGACTGGAGGGACAGTTTGCTCGTCTCACCTTTTGACATGCTTGGCCAGAGTCTTTTTGCTGGCGTGGAGTTTGTTGCAGAAGGGACATTTGTGCTCTTTCTTCTGGAAGGGAGCGTCGCTGGCGTGCTTCTTCTTGTGCACGGTCAGGTTGGACTTGGTGGAGTAGCACTGGAGACAGATGTCACACTGGAATGGTTTCTCTCCTGTGTGCACTCTGGTGTGGCTCTCATATTTCCCTGAAATATATTACGAAACAAGAAGAATCAAGAAACAAATTAAATAAAGACCGTTATAATTCGTAACCATGCTAACAGGACTCTATAGTCTAATGCATAGTACTCGCCATCAGTTTTTAAGACCATCTTATCTTGAAAACTGATGGAGTTTTCCACTTTGTTGGTCAAACCTTAAAGACAACATTAAGCAAAATGTCATGCAGTATAATAAGATGCCACGCTCAGAGCACGTGTTGTGAATGACTCTCGGCTACTACCACATCACATTTTAGCTCAATAACTGTACAACTGACCGAGTTAGAGACGTTTTTGTGTTGGCTTATGTCGATTAGCTGTGGTGGTCATCTTGTATTGGACTGAGTCCAAAAGTTGATCAAAAGTTACTTTCTGAAAGTTTCATTAAAGTCTATCCAGAAGTTTACAAGCAGTCAACGGGGGTTGACACCAACACCTAATGCTGAAGTTTTAAGCAATGATCTTGTGTAAAAAGTAGAACTTGAAGTATGTGTTGTGAATGACTCTTAAGTACCACTGCACCAAATTTTAGCAAAATATCTGTAAAACCGCCTGAATTATACCCATTTTTGTGTTTTCTAATGTCAGTTGGCTATAGCAGCCATCTTGAATCGTATTGGCTCCAAAGATGAATCCCTTGTAAATGTACATCCTATAGTTATTTCCTAAAATTTTCATTAAAACCCATCCAGTGGCTCGTGAAATATTTTGCTAACAGACAGACAGAGTTGACTCCGATAGTTAACGACAAAATTTTAAACAAAGGCCTTGTGCAACCTGTTAGTGCTCAGAATATGTGTTGGGGACCAGCCTCAGCTACTACCACACCAGATTTTAGCTCAATATCTGTAAAATTGACTAAGCTAAAGCCACTTTTGTGTTTGTGAAGGCCAGATCTTCATCCGGTGATTACTACAGATCCTAATTCTACTCAGGATGTTACAGCATGAGCCCCACCTGCACGGTCAAAGGTCTTTTCACATTTGGGACACTTGAGAGTCTTCTTGCTGGAGGTGTGGATGATGACCGGAGCCAGCCCCTCGGGGTACACTGGACTCTGGTTGGAGCTCCCTGCTGCTGGTGCGTCAACCTCCAGCTCTCGCTCTGTCATCTCACAAGGTGACCCTTCTGTCCCTGAAGCCTCAGCAGCTTTCCTCTGAGAGGCACCGCCTGGGTGAATGTCTCCTCGCTCGTCTTCCTCCCCGTCTTCGTCCATCACGTCGTCCCCCTGAGCTGGTCTGCAGGTCTCGCTGTCATCAGCCACCTCCTTTTTGCTTTTATCTTGCAGTGACACCGTTCTGTGTCGTTCCTGCGTGGTGGTACTGTACTTTAAATCGTCCCTCTTATATTTAGTGGGTGTTCTCCGTCTCCGAGCTGATCTCCGAGTGGTGGCACTCCCCTGACCCGTCACTGTCTTTCCCCCTTCAGTGGAGGCTTCCTCACGGAGATCAGTACTCTCTGCTGAACTGTCTTGCAGGGAGGTTTTGGAGGTAACCTGCCGGATGAACAGGTTGCATTTTGCATCAGATGAGCTCTGGGTCTCTGCTTCAGCTCCTGCAGAGTCACTGGATGTAACTTCTGCCTCCGGAGATCCCCTTTTCTCAGCCTGACTAGGGCCGGCCTCCTCATCCTCGCATAATAACTTCAATATATCCATCATGTCCAAGAATCGGGCTGCTGCAGCCAGAGCCGGGAGCTCCGTCTCAGACACAACGCACTCCGCTGTATACAGGAAGCCGAGCAGATGCTGGAAAACCGAATCGTCCACGTGGTCCAGAGTCACGTGTGTCGCAGCAGCAGGGCTCTTGGATAGCTCAGCGTGGAAGTAGCTGCTGCCGTGAGCCAACACCGCCTTGTGGGCTCTGTAAACCGTCCCTCCCACTGACACCGACACGTCACAGAACTTCTGCCGGGCCCGGTCCTCGTTCAGGAACACGAGGAGGCTGCGACTGTGCTGCGACATGGTCAGACGCCTGAGACGCGAGGGCGACCCGTGGGCAGCTTCTGAGTCGACTAGGACATCGGCTCCGAGCGCAGAGGACGTGCCCGGGGCGCGGCCATCCCTGGCGCTGGCCAGACTCCCACGTTTGGGACGCAGCATAGTGCTTGGCTTCTTCTTCATTGGAACATCTGGTTATCAAGAGACAGAGCTGGAAAACAGAGGGAAAGAGTTGAGACCGGACATAGATCCTAAATCGGGAGAACAGCTCTAAATGGATCAAATGTCTCAATAAATTTATCAATATACTGTAAATAGAATCATGTTTAGGTAAATAGCTTTAAATGTGAAAATTGCAAAACACTGAAGGCCGGCGGTGGCTCAGGAGGTAAGGGTTCATCCTGTAACCAGAAGGTTGCTGGTTTGAGCCCCTGCTCCGTCTGTCTCAGCCGTCGTGTCTTTTGGGCAAGACACTGGTCAGAGGGCTCGGTGGCGCCGGCGTAATGGCAGGCTCACTTCTACCAGCCTGCTACAATGTGGCTTACCACCATCAGTGTGTGAATGGGTGAACAAGTGCAAGCCATTTACCATTTCTGGCCAAGACTCAGGAATTCAGCCACATCTTAAAGACAAGCTATGCTCGTTTGAGGACAGTAATGTTCATATTTTGGACAAAGAAGATAGATGGTTTGCAAGGGGGTGAAGGAAGGAAGCTATCTATCTAACTATACTGTCAGTTTTATACCAATCCTCCTAGCCAACAAAGACCCTAACAACCCTCTGGAGGGAGAGTGATCTGCGTGTGAGTTCAGCCCGCATAAACAGAGCACCTCACTGCAGTTCAAAAGCTTGGAACTCTGAGCTTTAGGACTGGCCATGTCCTGGACTGAGACTCTACACCAAGACAGACAGGCAAGTAAAACAGCTAACATTGGGAACATTTAAATCGTCCCCCTGCTGTTATAGATCAGAGCAAAAAATGTCGCTGAAAACCTCGTTGCAATGTGACAAGTTAGTAACATGTCACAAACCACCACTGCATGCAAGGGTTTGCGGATTCCCTCTCCACCTCAAGGACCCCTAGCACAACACGATGACGGGCGGGCCCCCCTCCGAGGAGAGTGTTGACAAACGACCTTTAACGCGACGCCGGAAACTCGCCATTTCACCGAAATTATCTTACCGAAAGCCCACGGGACGCCCTCACGCAGCAGTCTTCAGCCAGCCGATAAGAGAAATAAGAAGCAGTAAATGTGTGTGTGTGACGGGGGGAATAATAATTTCCTGAACAACTAGCTGTGACGCCCCAGCAGTAATGTCGGCCACAGACACAAAGCTTCTGCTCATTGGCTGCAGCTACACGTCCCTCAGCTCGCAGAGAGGCGTAAACTCGGGACAAAATCAGAAAAAGACCCGAGAAATACTGTGAAGATAATATTTAACCACCTTTTTTATTAAGGCATGTAACCTACGGCACGCGTGTGTTTACAAATACAACCTTGCTGACATTTAGGAAGCTTTCTTGACACCGAGGCATTGTGGGTAATGTAGTCTAAAGCATTAGCGTTTTAGACCGCTTTCAGACCATCCATATAAAACATATTTATAATATATGTCAGTGTTTCAGACTGTATATATATATTTTTAAACTTCACTTTGTTACTTAAGATAAGTTTTAGACTTTATTTATTGTTTCTTATGCTGCTTCTTAAAGTCAAATTACTCTATAAACATGTTATTGCAAAATAAATACATATTATTAAAGGTGAAGCTCATTGTCAGATGTATTTGGACTTCTATAAGGATCCATACAGTCTGATTTTCTGCAGTATTACATCAAAAAACACAAAGAATTAAATGCCTAGCATTCCTTGAATGGATGCATATCGCCCACCACCTTTTATGCCTGAGATATAAACTGTGATCATCTTCTGATGAGAAGGGAGAAAATAACCTTTTACATGACATTATGCAGAGTCCCATGTAATCTTGCCAGATCATTTGTGTGTGTGTGTGTGTGGGNGTTGACTCCCGATGGTTAAAGGTGAAATTTTAAACAAAGGTTTTGTGCGATCTGTTCAGGCTCAGATCACGTGTTGGAGAGGGGTCTCAACTACCACCACACCCATTGCTAGCTCAATGTTTTTAAAACAGACTGAATTACAGGCATGTTTGTGTTTGCTAAGGTTGCTTAGCTGTGGCGGCCATCTTGAACTGGGGCAACTCCAAAAGGTAAACAATTGTAGATGAACATCCAATGGTTAGTTTCTAAGAGTCTAAATTAAATCTGTTCTAACGTTGATGAGCTATTTTGCTAACAGACAGACATGAATGACGTAAACAGTTAATACCAAAGTTTTAAACAAAACTCATTATGTAGCACTAAGAGTACAGTATGTGTTACAGACAATGTTAAGCTAATAATACACCAAACTTTAGCTCTGGCTCTGTAAAACTGACAGAGTTATAGCTATTTTTGTGTTGGAAATTTCATTAAAACCCACCCACTGCTTCATGAGACGATATGCTAACAGACAAACAAAGTGACACACACACACACACGCACACAGGCAAAAACATTATTGCCCTTTCGCCTTCAGCACAGGGGATAAGTAGAATTGCATTTGTTGCCTAGTTTACACAAATAAAGAATTTGTCCTGTTGACTTGGTGCAGAGAGGTTTACACATTAGACTCAGAAACACAGACATTGATATGCACAATTGTTTCTTACAAATAATATTCAGATATGCAGAAGGATCACAAAAATAAAACAAGAAACAGACACAATCAAAGCCCATGAACAGGATTTGTGACGTGCAGCCAGTTACTTTGCTGCAGTGGTGTTGGTCAGATTGACTGATGAAGTCAGGTAGGGGTCACCGTTGACTATGATGTAGGCAGACAGCTTTGTGATCTGCAGTGAGAGTAGGGAGCAGATGAAAGAGAGCCTAGGGAGAAGAGGGTTGAAAGTCAGGAGAAGCAGGACAGAATCCAAGGGTGTGAATGAGAGGGAGACAGGTGGAAGGTGTAGAGGCACTGAAGCTGGATGAGTTTAAGTACCTGGGTCACTGCAAGAGTGAAAGGGAAGGTTTACAAGATGGTAGTGAGACCTGCTGTGATGTTTGGTTTGGAAACAGTGGCTCTAAAAAAACAGGAGGCAAGGCTGGAGGTGGCAGATACCAAAAACTTCACTGGCAGCGACCCAAATGGACTGGATCAGAAATGAGCATACCAGAAAGAATAGCTGAGGTTGAGTGGTCTGAAGACAAAGATAAAGAGTAAAGGCTGAGACAGTGGACATATTGGACAAAGGACACTGAATATGGAGCTGCCAGGGTGGAGGAAAAGAGGAAGACCACAGAAGAGGTTCATGGCTAAGTAAAGAAAATGGAAAAATTGTCATTTCAAACCTGTTCTTCTAATTAGGTTTTGTTTAAACTCTGCTCCCTTTTAAATGTCAAGATAATGTTTTATGATTATTGTGTTATTATTTTATGCAACTGATGTTCTGTGTTACAGGTCTCTCTTGTAAATGAGACTGCCTGTCTAAATACTGTAAAAGCAAATAAATGGATGTAGTGAGGAGGATATGCAAAGGGGTTGGTATGACAGAGGAGGATGCTGGGATAGGGTGAGATGGAGGGGAGCCTCAAAGGAAGCAGCTGACAGCAGAAGACTGAAGTGGTTTTAACAACACTATGGGGTCCTAGTGCACATTGTTGGTGAATTATGTTAGTGTGGGTTTAATAGTCCAACAGTTGATGGGGAAAACACTCTAATTGTGGCCAAAGTTCTGATGGACCATAGCTTCTGGTTAGGGCTGGAGAGGTCAGCAGCAATCTTTCTGGCCCACCTCAAAGTTCTGGACGTATACAAATCCTGGAGAAAAGGTAGACTGCAGCCAATCACCTCCTTAGCAGAACAGATGAGCTGCTGCAATCTCACTTTGTCTTTGGCATCATGGTTTGGTACACCAGATCATGATAGAGGTGGTGAAGATGGATTCAATATTTAAATGATGTTTGAATAAAAACACACCATCACCGACTTTAGCAGGTTAAGCTTCTTCAGCTGCAACAGGAAGTACATCCTCTGTTGTGTCCTTTTTTTATAAGGAAGAAAATATTTAGGTCCTGGGAAGTGACATTTAGGAACAAAAGGCAGCCTTTCCAAATAGCCCTCATCTAAAATTACAAGTGGTGGAATAAGGAATGCTTTAAAAAAAAACAATATTTTCCAGATTAGAACTACTAGCTTTTGTTCATTATTCACTGGGCGTATTGGTCCTACCAACTGCGCCACTTCGGAGCTTATAATCTGCAGCCCATCTGTCTGTTTTGTATTACTCAGGATGCCTGAATAATCCAAAATGTCCCCCTTTCAGGAACTTTAGTTTGTGGATCTGCTTCACATTACACGAGCCCGAAACACTGAAATCCTGTAGCTTCCACTTACATAACAGCACACCGGGGTTCTTGTGTGGGAACGCACTGGCTCAAATTAGCCTCCTAAATGCACCCCTCCCTTCTCCAACACATTTAAGGTGTAAGACTGTGTAAGTTCATTAGCTTAATCCTTTCTTCCAAACGTGAGAGAGCCGCGCAGCATTCGTGCCTAGGAAAGAAGATGGAGCTGCACAGAAGTATTCTCCTCTTGTCTTCAATCTAAAATGAAGATACTCCCAGATATCTATACTGTGGGGGGTTTGTAAAGGACGATGCTGAGATTAAAAGTGCATGTGTGGATGCTCGGGTTGCTTTACGCAGGTAACTTTTGGATTCACTGTGTGTAGTGATATTGATGAAAATGTACATTATTTTGTAGTAAAAATAGATGCTTCATTAGAAAAGTTTGGTTTTTCTTTCATCATTTACCTTCTTTTTTATTGTATTTATTTTCCTAAACATGTACTGTACAGCATTTTAAGATAAACAAAAGAAAATTGAAGAGTTTTTGAATGCAGCTACTGCCCAACATTCCAACATACATCAACTTTTTTTCTCTAAGACCCAATATCACTTTGGGATTTCCTTTTTGTGATAACCTAAGATGACAAAATGCCAACGTGTTGATGTAGATAAACTGTAGAAGAAGTGTAAAAAGAGCCGAGATAAAAAAAAAGATGTGGTAGTTCTGTTGCCGGTGGCTCATTAGGGTCACCATGGTAAACAAATACCTGTGCCTGTCACACCCTGAAGGTACTCTTAACAAGACAGGCAGACAGAAACATAATGTAGAAATGAAAGGCCTAGCTTTCCTTGAAGGAATGCATATCACCCGCCACCTTTTATGGGAAAGTTTCAGACTAAGATCTTCATGGCTAACTTCACGTAATATTGTGTTGAATGGTGATCAGCTACTGCCCCGTCAGATTTTAGCTAAATATTTGTAAAACTGACTGAGTTATAGCCATTTTTGTGTTTGGCTAATGTGGATTAGCTGTGTGTGTGTGTGGAGGGGGGGCATCTTGAATTAACTCTAAAACTTAGTTGTAGATGTACAGCATACACAACGATTAGTTTCTGAAAGTTTCATTAAATTTCATTCAGTTAGTTATGAGATATTTTGGTAACGGACGAATGAACACACACAGGCACTGGCAAAAACAATATTCCTCTAACTTAGTCATAATTAAGCCTCAGAAAAACGGTGTGAAAACTATAAGCTGTACTGAAAACAAATCCTGAACTATAAGATGCAGAAGTGTCTGTTTGTCACACGTGCGTTTTTATGCGTCTGTAGTGTTTTATGTTGGAGATATGACAGCATGACTTCCTGTTTTCAAGAGAAAACTCAGATCTCAGATACAATGGAAGTCAATGAGAGTTTTGGTGTGCGCACTCTGCACTTTTAGGCAGATTTGAGAACACTAAACTTGTGAACACTGTGAATTTGAGAACACTGGGTAAACAAATGAAATGGAAGAATATCTGCACAATAATACTATAGGCGCTTCAGTGCTGATGTGTTGGCGCCTTTAACTAATTTGTCTAGCTGTCTGTTTATTTTAACTTTTCTTTAAATACAGAGAGATCTGAACTGAACTGAATTTGTCCCTACAGGAGCGCTGAACAGTGAGGACATCAGTGGATGTGAACAGCAGCCATGCCAAAATGGTGGTGTGTGTGAAAGCCACGATGGAGGATTCCGATGCCTTTGTTCACAGCAGAGCCAAAACGGGCGCCTATACGGTGGGGACAACTGTACGACTCCACTTTCAGGCTGTGGCGAAAGCCAGTGTGAGAATGGAGGAGCGTGTTCTCCTTTGCTTGTAAATGATCAGCACACATATACGTGCATCTGCCTTCCAGGCTACACCGGGCCTAAGTGTCAGACTTCAAGCATCTTCTCATTTGAGTCCCGAGGTTACATGTTCGTTGAGACGCAGCAGCTAGACCCAGAAGCTCCACTTAATTTGACTTTCAGCTTCAGGACAGAGAGACCAACCGGCACGCTCTTTCAGCGCAGAGTGGACGACCTGCTCCTCAGCATCGAGCTGATGGACGGACGTCTCTGCCTCCTCAGCCGGAGAGGTCAAGGCTCCAGCACTGTGGTTCAGGAGCTGCCTGAGTATATGTCCAACAACAAGTGGCACACAGTGGAAGCATCGCTGGGCGGCGTGGTGAGTCTCATCAGGCTGCTGTGCATGGAGGGAAGCTGCGCCAGAGACTCCAGCATCGAAGTCGAGCTGCTTGACCGAGCCGCGGCTCTCCCCGAGCCGGGAGCGGTTCGTCAAAGCCTCTTCATCGGAGCAGTCGGGGGGAACTGGACTTTGGGCAGACTTGAGGAAGGAGTGAACACTCTGCCTGGATTTTTGGGCTGCTTCAGGGATGTGCTCGTTAACTCATATCTGGTGCTGCCTGTCGAAGTGCCAAAGGATTCCCGCACCCAGGTAAACATCACAGCGGGGTGCAGCGACAAAGACAAGTGTGAGGAAAGCCCTTGTCGGAACCGAGGGCGCTGTGTGAGCCAGGGATGGAGAAGCTACATCTGTGAGTGTCACAGACCGTATGAGGGACATGACTGTGCAGAGGGTAAGACATTTATCATTAAATCACATTAGATTTTTCAGAACAACCTACTCACAGCAATAGTTCATACCTTCTGAAGTGGGCTTTTGTCGAAAGGTTATGAACAATTAATATCTTACCTGTTATAGATAGCTCTTCAAATGACCTCAATTTGAAGAAATATAAATTTGTGCTGCGTCCCTTTTATTTTAAATGTCTGAAATAAAATCTGGGAATGATGTTTTGTTTATCAAGTTCCAGCTGGAACTTGGAAAACCAGCAGTATGTGCTATATGCTGTGCTCAGGAACCAAGCTAAATATTGCTAGCATTGTATGCACACACCGTAGCACATTTGGTAAAAGAGGTAACATATATGTGTGCAACTTGTTTCACAAGATACAAACTGGTAGAATTCATTGTGAAAAGTTCATTACTGCAGCAATAACCACTTTTCATACACAAGGTAGCCATATTGGATTTTGAGATTGGGGATGTTGAATAATTTTCTACTTTTCTAGACAGAAATTTGTGCGTGACGTTGTTGTTAATTCTTACAACTTTGAACTCAGAAGTCAGAACTCCCATGTTGTTTGAATACGCCATCATTTTGACTGACAAGCTAATGGCTAGTTCAAGCGGATCCAACACCAAAGTGGATAGCTGGTATCCTAAAACAACTTCAGCCGTTTTAAAAATGTCATAGGGTTTCGCTCTTTTATTAACCTTTACATTGCTGTTAATTTTGCATTGCACAATCTTAGTTAGGACTGCCCAAATTATTTCTATTAGCAAAACACCAAAATAATGAGAGAATGTTTTTATGACTCACAAGTTTACATCCATTTTCTTAGTATTTGGTAGCATTGCATTTAAACTGTCTGACTTGGGTCAAACGTTTTGGGTTTTTATTCCACAAACTTCTTACAATAATTTGCTGGAATTTTATACCAGAGTCAGGTTTGTAGGCTGCTTTGTTCACACACATTTTCAGCTCTGAGCACAAACTCTCTATGGGACTGAGATCAGGACTTTGTGATGGTCGCTCTGAAACACTGACTTTGTTGTCCTGAAGCCTGTTTGTAACTAATTCAACAGTCTGCTGAGGGACATTGTCCATTTGAAGACATGTTTGTGTCCAAGCTTTAACTTCCTGTCTGTCTTGAGATGTTGCTTCATTATTTCCACATAATGTTCTTTCCTCATGATGTCATCTATTTTGTGACGTGCACCAGTCCCTCCTGCAGTAAAACACCCCACACCATGATGCTGCCACCCCCGTACTTCACAGTTAGGATGGTGTCCTCAGGCTTACAAACTTCCTCTTTTTTCCTCCAAATGTAATGATGGTTAATAAGGTCAAACAGATCAGTTTTAGTTCCATCAGACCACAGGACATGTCTCCACAGATTAAGGTCTTTGTCCCTGTGTGCGTTTACAAACTGTAATCTGACTTTTTGATGTTACTTTTGGAGTCATGAGTTTCCTTTCAGCTCATGTTGGTTCAGGACTGGTTTCTCTGTGGATAATGACTCTCTGAGCAGCTTCAGCAGCAGCTTCACAAGCTCTTTACCTTCTGATGGCAGGACATTCCCATGGTGCTTCTACTTGTGGATCATTGTTTGAACAGATGAAGCTTCAGGCATCTGGAAGTTCTACCCAAAGATCAACCAGAGTTGTCCACAGTTCTCTTCCTGATATCTGGGCTGATTTCTGTAGATTTTCTCATGATGCCACACAAAGAAGCAGGAGGTTTGAGGTGTGCCTTAAAATACATCCACAGGTGTGGCTCCAATTAACTTAGATGTTGTCAACTAACCAATCAGAAGCTTCCAAAGCCATGACATCATCATCTGGAGTTTCCAAATTGTGCGTCGTAATTTGGGTGTTTGTAAAATTATGATTTTTTAAAAAGTAATAAGAAATTCTCTAAAAACCTCTCTCATTATTTAGGCATTTAACAAATAGAAATAAATTTGGAAATCCTAACTGACCTAAAACAAGAAAGGTTTAGTCTGATTTAATGTCAGACAGTGAGAAAAAAATGGTTCTGTGCCTTTTATACAATAAATGGAAACATCTGGTTTTAACTACCATGTAGTTACGTTCTCAAACATAAACTAGATAAAGGTACACCTGTAAACAGAATAAGTCAAGGCTGTTAAAGCTGCTACTGGTTAGGTCAAGTTCACTGCAGACGTCTCAATGTCTTTAAAGAGAGCTACAGCAGATTTTACAGGTTTAACGGTTCAGTAAAAATAGCACCAGGTCCTGTCAAACACAAATCAAATTAGAAACTATTTACCAACACCTGCACCGCAGATTTAAAAAACGTGAGTATCACCAGTTGACTGTGAAGTCTCTCAGCCAAATTAGGGAGTCTTAAAGGCTTGCACCAGGCTGAGGTGTTTCCTTCACTTAACAAGTTTAGCAGCTTCTTCTGTCAATGACTACAGTGTTCCTTGTCAATTTAAAGCCTGTCAACAAAATCTTTAGTGAAGTTATAAATAACCTGTAGTCCCTAACACTGATAACTACTGATAAACTTGTTGTTTTGCTTTGTTCAAGGTATAATCTGGGAGATTTGCACGTTGATGTTCTCGTGCATCTCGTTACTTAGCATGAAGACAAAAAGAGGGATGAAAATAAATTAACATTACTCATTATTATGCTCTTTTTATATGATACTAAAAATGAATACAGGGCAGTTTATATACGTAGACTGCTCAAAACTACTACTGCAGGACAGCAAGTGTTCGAACCTGGGTAAAGTTTTTGCCTTTGCAGTATCGTTCATTAGTTGTCTTCAGTTTTGCTAACATGCTTAATTTATTTTTTGGACAAAAACTAGACTTCCTGTCTTCAATGTCTTCAAGCAAAGCTAAGATAACATTCTATTTGCTACTGATTCTAATTAAAAAATCTGACTTGAGAGTTTTAGTCCATCCATTCATCTTCTCCCGCTTAGCCGTGGTCGGGTCGCAGAGGCAACAGGTCCAGGAGAGGAACCCATACATCCCTCTCCCCAGCGACACTCTCCAGCTCCTCCTGGGGGATCCCAAGGTGTTCCCAGGCCAGGGAGGATACATAATCCCTCAGCGAGTTCTGGGTCTGTCCTGACGTCTCTTCCCAGTAGGACATGCCCGAAAAACCTCCAAAGGGAGGCGACCTGGAGGTATCCTAATCAGATGCCTGAACCACAGTAACTGACTCCTTTCGATTTGAAGGAGCAGCGGCTCTACTTCGAGCTCCCCCAGGATGACGGAGCTCTGTTACCTTATCTCTAAGGCTGAGCCCGACCACCCTATGTAGGAAGCTCATTTCAGCCGCTTGCATCTGGGATCTTGTTCTTACTGTCATGATCCAAATCTGACCATAGGTGAGGGTTGGAATGTAGATGGACCAGTTAAGAGTTTTGCCTTTCGACTCAACTCTTTCTTCACCACGACCGATCAAAGCAACGCCCTCATTACTTAAGACGAGGCTCCGATCCCTCGATCCATCTCCCGCTCTACCCTACCATCACTCGTGAGCAAGAGTCCCAGATACTTGAACTCCTCCACATGAGGCAAAGACTCACCCCCAACCCAGAGGGAGCAGTCCACCCGTTTCCGGTTGAGAACCATGGCCTCAGACTTAGAGGAGCTGACTCTCATCCAATTTTCAAGGGTGCCAATGCATAAGCACTGAAGCACTCTTATTCACATTTGGCTGTTTTTCTGCATTTCCATAACAAATTTGGATTTGCTACTCTTCCGACATCCATCTCAATCAGGAATAGCGTGCTCTGACTTTTAGTAGCAGTTTAATGTAAAACATACCGTAACCAAAATTAGCACAAGACGGTTAAGAATTTCCATATCCAATGAGATTTTGTCAAAACCAGTGAGAAAGGAAAACTTCACAAAGGAAACATTATTTGAAGTATAAATGGGTCACAAAAAGTTTACATTTTAAGTGACGTGTTTTTTTATTTTTAACATCATATCAATTTTTTCTGTATGATTTTTAAAGATTTTTTTAACAGAATGTTCAACTCAGTAGGATGATGTCACAATAACTTTTGTGCTGTCTAAAATTTCCAAAACTTTTGCAAAAAAAAAACAAAACTTCTCATTCCCACAAACTTTACACATCTTATAGAGTTTATGCTTCAAAACAGATTTTTACAAACAGAAGTCCAAGTGGGAATTTCGGGTAGGAGCTGAATTAACACGGTTCTAAACTTTTTCAGAAACCTTCTAGTTTTAACATGTTATTTCATCATTTTTTTTCAGTTGATCATAGATTTTTCTCTTCTCTACCCTCACAGAGTATATCACTGCCAGGTTTGGAAACAAAGACCTCGAGAGCTATGCTGTACTCTCATTAGACAATGACCTCGGAGACCCTGTGACTATCTCCATGTTCATTCGCACCAGACAGTCCAGTGGTCTGCTCCTCATCCTGGCCAACAGCACCAGCCAGTACCTCCGCCTATGGCTGGAGGTGGGCAAGGTTAAAGTTCAGGTCAACAACTTTGAGACTCTTGTTGGTCAGACTGTGGTCAGTGATGGCCATTTCCATTTAATTACTGTGAAGCTGGAAGGAACGACAGCCAGTTTGTTACAGTCAGCTCAAAGCCTGGGTCTAATGACCATCAGGCGTGTCCAAACCCATCCTGGAGATGTGGTTTTTGTTGGGGGGCTACCAGATTCAAGGGCCTCTGCTTCATTTGGTGGCTACTTTAAAGGATGTGTCCAGGATCTGAGGATTAATAGCAAACGACTGCAGTTTTATCCTATTGCAACCCCAGTGGAGTCTCACAACCTGGTGAAACTCGTAAATGTTACAGAAGGTTGCAGCAGTGATAACGCCTGTGCGGTAAGTTTAAACATTATAGTCATGTTGATAACTTTGTCTAATTTTTTTTTTTTAAATAACCCCGACTGCACAGTCTAATTCCCGTTTTCTCACTCTCAGGTCAACCCTTGTCTAAATGGGGGGCAGTGTTATTCCATGTGGGACGATTTCATCTGCAGCTGCCCCCCCAACACTGCAGGGCGACGGTGTGAAGAGGTGAAATGGTGTGAGCTGTCTCCCTGCCCTGCCACGGCCGTTTGCCTGCCCCTCTCTCAAGGATTTGAGTGTAGGTATCCTCAGTGAAGAAGAACGTGTATTATTTCAGTTGTAGTAAAACACTGTCTAAAAATACATGTACAGAGTTCTTGGGATTTTCTAAAAACAGAATGCCCTGTACACCCTGAGTTTTTATTTCTTGAACTGAATGATGGCAGACATTAATTACAGTGTGGCTAATTACAGTAGGGAACAGAGTTGAGACAGGGATCCTTCACAGGATTCCTCTAAGACGCTGTAATCCCCGGTCAGATTACGTCTAGTAGCACATGCCTGTGGTAGTTTATGACGACAAGTATTCCTGGAGAGGTCACAGGTTTATGAGGAGTAAAAGAGGGGAGCTGTTGTACCAGTAGTACAAATTTACAAGTTTGTACCACTGGTTTTTAAGCTTGTGCTGAAATGTTTCAAACAGATTGAGTACCTGACATGATCAAGCAAATCCACCAGTCTACTTGAACACCTAACTCTAACCTAAAAGCCAAATGCAATTCTTTGAGCAAACCCAGTTAGCTAAGGGAGACACACCAAGGCATGATCATCCTCAACTGGGCCTTCTTTAGGTGTTTCAGCCATCTAGTGGTGATGGCTGAAACACCCAATGAACCCGAGGTCTGTTACTGAGCATGTGTTCCAATATTTAGCCCTAGGGTCTACGTTAAGATGTGATGGTTCCATGCACCTGCTGAGACCAGAACCACATACACTGCGACCTTGGCTCTTCTTCTGCCCAACAACTGAATGCAAATTTGAGACAACTTGAATCAAATTGATTGCACTTTAAAGATTTCACTGGTGCTTTTTAAGTGTGTGCTAGCACATTGGTTCATCGTCGTCCAGTAGTTTTCACTTGGGTTGTCCAAATATTCTGTATTGCTGTTTTGTTTCAAGTAGTTTCTGTTTGTAGCCAAAAGTGTTTTGTTTGAACTACTCATCTTTTTGGGTATCAATCAATTAGTGATGGTTATTTATTCTGCTACTTAACTTGTGAATAGTTAATATGAAAATTTCTTTAGAGTACCCCTAGTGGTACTTGTACTACAGCTTGAGAACCATGGTACTAGCCGGAAATACAAAGAATGTTCAGTTACAGGAAATTAAAGTTAATTACCACAAGCTATAAAGTTTATGAAGAACAGCCATGTTGTTTGAAACTCAAATAACTTTCGCTGACAGTTTCTTCTATTTCTCTACTTTAGGTTTGTCTAACGTGACATTTCGGCTTGAGAGCAGTGTTCTGCAGTACCGCAGCAATAGAAAGATTGAGCACAGCCTCGCCGGTGTCTCCCTCAGCTTCCGCACCAGACAGTCAGCAGCCACTTTGCTTCATGCGCAAAAAGAGACCGACTACCTGACCGTCTCCCTGCTGAACTCTCATTTGGTCATGGAGCTCAGAGCTGGAGCTGGGATGGATTCTCCCAAAGTGACAGCTCAGAGCCTCGGTCCGCTCAGTAATGGCGAGTGGCATACTGTGGAGATCGGCAGAGAGACTCGAGCATCCAGGTGGATCATTGATGTAGACGGAGGCAAAGAGAACATAAGCGTTTCCGAAACAGCTGTGGAGGACTTTAACTTCGTCAGAGATGGAGCAGACATTTTCCTGGGAGGCCTAAGTCAAGAATCTGGGGTGGACCTGTCTGGTTGTCTGGGCCGAGTGGAGATTGGGGGTCTTCTTTTACCATTCTACCTGGACACAGAGCTGAACCTCCCGAGACCACAGGAGGAGCAGTTTGTTAGGATAAATGGCAACGCTGCCCTGCGGTATGGCTGCTGGGGAGCCAGTGTATGTACGCCCAACCCATGCCAGAACGAGGGGACCTGCGAGGACCTGTTTGACCTGCATCAATGCAAGTGTTCTCCTGAGTGGACGGGGTCACTGTGTCAAGAACCAACAGACTCCTGCGACTCTAGCCCCTGTGTCCACGGCAGCTGCATCAACCTGCCCGAGGGGTTTAGGTGCGAGTGCGAGCCGGGCTTCACCGGCGAACAGTGCGAGGTACAAGTGGATTTGTGCGAAAACAGCAGCTGCAGTTATGGTGCCACGTGCCTTAAAAGTGTCCAGAGCTACACGTGTCTCTGCCCTCGGAACGTGACGGGCCATTACTGCGAGTGAGGTTTAACTCTGATACGCAAGATACCACACACCGAGAAACAAAACAACACGTTTAAAAACAAGTTGTACTGATTTACTAATTTGTCTCTTACAGTGAGAAAATTCCTGAAATCCCTTGGTACATAGAGACCGATCCGTGAGTGCTTTTACATATAAAATAAACCCGCTTCTACAAACCTAGCGAACTAATAGGAGGGAACTGATGCTGTTGTTTTGTCTGTCTAGACTCCCTCAGTTGCCTGTGTCTTCATGCAAGGGCACAAGATGGAACTACAGCTGCTTTAACGGAGGAAACTGCTCTGAAGCAGACAACACGTGTTACTGCCTGCCTGGCTTCACGGGACAATGGTAAGGCCTGCACCGTGACATTTACTGCTTCCTGCTACACTGAAAGCAAAAAACCAAGGACTGCTCATGAACATGCTGTAGAGCGAACATCATGGCAGTGTATTTCTGCTGACCCCAAGTGACCAAAAAAAAAAAATTTAAAAATCACTTATCGCAAGTTTACAGACACAAGACATAAATTTATGACTGTCTGGCTAATCTTGAGTTGGTTCCCACTTTCCCCATAAGAAAATGCTCAGACCCATTCAGATATAAACTTAACTAACACTCAGAAGATCTGCTGTAGTATTTTGTATCAACTTATTAGTAGCAGATTCTTTAGGTCCCTGGAAGTTTATGACCTGATACCTCAGTGTCTCCCCTAGCAAGGTTGTTTTTCTTTTGTTTTTTGTCTCTTCTTCTGGGAGGGTTAATGTCTGTATAAAAGAGAAAACAATTTAGCATCTGGTATTTGTCCCTTTTTTCTGTTGTACTGAATCCATACCAAACAGTGACCCTCATACCAAGGTTTGTACCGATCCATAACTTAGGCGTACCTTTACATTCCTGATATTGATTGACAAGGTTCTTTGATGAATGGCTTATTATTAAGCTTTAACCAGCAATACTTAAGGTCACAAGCAACTATTTTTATGGATTGGAAATTGAAAAGTTTGAGGAAACACTGAAATAAAAAATGTAAAGACCCTTGAGTGAACATCTCAGTCTTTTGATTCGTTCCATAGACAATTCTGAACCATTTTTTCTGGTGCGTCAGGATGCATTATCATAATAAAAGAGTCTGCTACCAGTAGCTAGCCCGGATCTCCCATAAGGGCAACCTGAGCACGTGCCCAGGTGTGCTTGATGCAAAGGAGGGGCCCTCAGTAATGAGTGAAAAAATATATATGTTGTATGCTCAACGTAAGACTGTGTAAATAATTGAATTTGCAGTTTCGATTTTGAGTTTTGCTCCAAACAATCATAAAAACAGGATAATCGACAAACAATTATTATTTAAAAATATTCCGCTTTATGAGCGCGCACTTATCTGCAGCTCCATCCCGCCGCTGCGGTAAAAACGTTTAAAACAAAACAGTCCATGTCTAATTGATACGTGCGATTTGGGAAAACAACTTTCTTGTAAGGTTTTGTCGGAATATAATGGCCGAGACCGCATGAGGAAATATGTGGGGAAGGGAAGGGATAGCTGTGAAAGCACATTCTGATGTAAAAATGATAAAACTACAGATGTTTAGGTAAAATGTTTTCAGCACACCGTGATAGCCTCAAATGGGGTAGACAACCCTGGTCCTGGAGGGCCATTATCCTGAATGTTTACTAGTTTCTCTGCTCCAACACACCTGATTCAGTGGTTAAATCACCTCTTCATGCTCTGCAGAAGCCTGTTAATCACCCTTTGATTCAAATCAAGTGTGTTAGAGCAGAGAAACAAGTAAAACATGCAGGATGGTGGCACTCGAGGACCAGGGTTGCCCACCCCTGCTCTATCTTTAATAACCCTAAGCCTAACCCAGAGGTCCCCAGTCCTGGTCCTGGAGGGCTGCTGTCCTGCATGTTTTAGATGTTTCTCTGCTTTGACACACCTAATTTGAATGACTGAGTGATTAACAGGCTTCTGCAGAACTTGAAGACCTGCTAAAGAGCAGGGAAACATCTAAAACATGCAGGATAGAGGCCCTCCAGGACCAGGGTTGCCTACCCCTGTTATACACCTACAAAGCAATGCAGCACCTTTTTGTCACCCAAATTGTTTGCCTCCCACACAGACTTCTTTGACTAATCATTCTGTATTTTGTTAAAATCCATTTCCTTTCAGGTGTGAGAAGGACGTGGACGAATGCGCCTCGGAGCCGTGTATGAACGGGGGCTTCTGCATCAACTACGTCAACAGTTTCGAATGCGTGTGTGACATGAATTACTCGGGGATATACTGTCAAATGGATGTCAGCGACTTCTACATGTACCTCTTCTTGGGCCTGTGGCAGAACCTCTTCCAGCTCGTGTCCTATCTCGTCATTCGCCTCGACGACGAGCCAGAAATTGAGTGGGGGTTCCAGGTCAATGATTAGAGGAGAGGGGTACACCGGGGTAACCTTTGTGAGGAGCTGCATCTTTAAGATGCATCGTTGAGTTTGTTTTGTTTATTTTGTCAGAAATATACCCACATAAAAACCTCCTCATGGTTTCTACTGAACTTAGATCTGTGCAGGTTATTTTTCTGATCTCAGCTCTACAAAAACTTGTTTACACAAGGAGCTGTGGGAAGAATGAACATTTGTCTGTAGAGATATATTATATGTAGTCTAGTCAGTAATTATTATAAATGCTCATTGTACAGAAACATGAAGTATGTCACCATATTTGATGCAGTCAGTCTGAGGACTGTTTGTGCCTTAAACATCCACTTATTATCTGATGTGCTGCTTCCTTTACCAGTCGAGTTTAGGGAGACGTTCACATCCAGTCATGATCTAGGATTATTACTGAAACCTCAATCTAAAACTAGAAGAATAAATATTTAAATACAAGGGGTGGCAAATGTGTTCACCCCCTTTGGTTTTCGTTCCATTTTCCTGCCTTATAACCTGAAATTAATTGGATTTTAAATCTGATCAACAATAATAATACAATGCTTCTGATTAATAAAGTTAAACGGGGAAAATACTTCTTTTAAATGGTTCTAAAAATGTATACAAAACTAAAACGAGGTGCATGTCTAAGTATTCACCCACATTGCTGTAAAGCGCCAACCATTACCATCAGGAGCCACATAATTTGTTCAATAATTTCCAACAAGTAAGGTCTACCAAGCAAAAGACAGCATGAAGACCAAGGAAATCTCCACATAGGTCAGAGACAAGGTGTGGAGATGAACAGATCAGAGGGTTATATAAAAAAAAAACAACGCTGAACATCCCACAGACCTTTATTAAACCCATTATTAGAAAATGGAAATATTATGTTATCACAGCAAACCTGCCAACAGAAGGCCATCCACCAAAACTCGTGAACCAGATAAAGAGGGCTTTAATCAGAGAAGCAACCAAGTCACGTCTCTGCAGAAAGTCTGAAGATGGGAGGATCTGTCCGTAGGTCCATTATATTCTGCACAGAGCTGGGCTTCAGGGAAGAGTGGACAGGAAAAAGACCTTTCTTACAAAATAAATATAAAGCAAACCGTTTGAAATTTGCCAAAAGGCCTATTGGAGACTGCCCAAACATGTGGAAGAAGGCGCTGTGGTCAGATGAGACTAAAACTGAACTTTCTGGCGTCGAGGAAAGCACCACGTCTGGTACAAGCCTGACACCTCACACTGAAAAACACCATCCCCACAGTGAAGCATGGTGGTGGCAGCATCATGCCATGGGGGTGTTTTTCATCAGCAAAGACTGGGAAACTGGTCAGAGGTGAAGACAGGAAGAACGGAATAAAAATGGGGGATGCACGTATGGATACGGTTTTACATTATTTAGAATAATGTATTTGGAAGTAACCTCATATAAACTAACATGCAGTGCATATTTAAAATTAAAACATCTAACAAAAATGAAAATGTTTGGAAAACGTTTGTTTTTATTTAAAACTTCATTTTTGTTTTAACTTGAGACCCAAATGTTCAACATTATTTCAGTTTAATCATCTGGTTTAAGTACGATGCAAACGAAACAAAAACAAATCGGATGTGATGTAAAACCAGAAATAAAGCTCTGATATTTGAACAGCAGAGAACACCTGAACATAACAAAACCAAAGGCTGTAACAAACTGAATAAGGCTTCTGTTTTTTATGTACTTCAGATCCATAGACACATTTTTTTCTTAAATAACTGCCTTTATTAAATAGTGAATATATAAATACAATATTCTTCCAAACATTATGGAACAGTCTGACAGTGCACCTGATAAAACACTGATCTTTTCCTGTTCAATCTTGTTTATGTTGCTACTATGCGCAGCAACGGAGCTGCTAATGACAGAGGGAACATTGGACAGTTCAATTTGTACACTACCAGAGGGCGTAGCGTCACTCGCACCCTGTCAGTCCTGCTCATGAAGCTTACAGTCACAGAGCTCTTTATAGATCCTCTTTCGTATCTTTGGTATGTCCTTTTGTGAAAACTGGAAAGGTCTCGACAAAGCAAGGCATCTGGAGTACTGCAGAGGAGAAAAACTGAGTGAGCAGCTGAAACAACTGGTAAATGTTCTGCACATATAAATACATCTGACGTTTCATGCTTTAGTTACGTTCAAAAACATTATCTGGTCTTTGCTAAGTCTTAAAATTAGGAAGGTGCGACCTCAGATTAACAACAACACAAAGGCTCATTGTTCATTTTCCAAAAATGGAGCCAAAATGCAAGCTCTGTGTAAAAAAAAAAAAAATACCCCTTATGATTGTAGTACCACCTTCAGCAGCAGTAATGCTCAATAATCATTTTCTGTAAATCATCAGTCTTTCACAGCGTTGTGGAGGAATTTTGGCACACTCTTGATTACAATGAGGTTTCTGATCATTTGAGTTTATTTACAGCTTTTATAAAGGTCCCAGTGCAACATTTCAATCAAACCGAGGTCAAAGATCTTTTGTTTTTGAGCCGTTCTGTTGTAGATCAGCTGCTGTGTTTGGGATCGTTGTTCTGCTGCATCATGACCCAGTTTGGTCCAAGCTTCAGCTGTCAGACAGATGGTCCCACATTTGACTCCAGAGTCGTTTGGTCTACAGAGGAGTTCATGGTCGACTGTATGGAGCCCAAACCATCAGCCTTCCACCACCGTGCTGACAGCTGGTGTGAAGTGTTGGTGCTGATATGCTGTGTTTGGTTTCCTCTAAAAGTGCTGCTGTGCATTGTGGCCAAACATCTCAACTTTGCTTCTTCCTGTCCAAAGGACATGGTTCCAGAAGATGTTCGTTCATGTACAACTTTATCATCCTGCATAAGTTGTGCTGCCATGTCATTTTAAGAGACCAGGCCTTTTTCCTGGCAACCCTTCCAAACCAGCATTTTTAAATATTCTGTTGTGAACTTTAACCTTTAATCTGCTAACTGAGGCTGAGACAGAGCTATTGGCTTTAATGTCATTTCTCTGAACATTACACAGTCTGACCTCTGGGTGAATTTGCTGGGAAGTCCACTCCGACAAGATTGGTAGCTGTCTTACATGCTTGCCTTGTGAATAATCTTTCTTTCTCTATCATGATGGACTCCGAACAGTTCAGAAATGACCTTTAACCCTTCGCTGACTAATCAGAAGCAAGAGCTGCTTCTCTAAAACCTCAGCTTTTAAAACGAAGTTAACACTTGCTGATGATTAGTTCATCCCTGACGCCTCGGTTGAGTTTACGCACACTCCTCTGCATTTATGGCTCAGTTTGTTGTAATTGTACAGCCGTGCACGTTTAGCTTAAGGAGAACGACATACCTCCAAGACAAAAACTCCACAGTCATTCTCATTGGTCTGCTGCGGGACTTTCTGTGAAATACAGCAGGGGGAGACAAAACGTTATGTAAGAAAGACACTCGGTTCACACCTGCCATTTAGAACAAGTCTCAGTGCAAGTACACAGAAGATTTCTGTATCTGACCAAATATGCATCTGGTTTTACTCTATTGATTCCTTGGAAAGACTCCTTCAGGAAAAAAAAAAACTACTGGGAAGTAGCAATGCCCTTTATGTACCTCATCATATGAGACCGTCCAACCACCTTCAAATGCCGTGTGCTTCTTCTCTTTTGCTTCTGTCATCAAGTATTTCAGGATGTTCTATTGGAAGCAAAGCACCGTAAGGAAATCAGGTTTTTCAAATATAACGACTGAACTCCCACGGGACGGGGATTTCTCTTCTTACCCTCGCAACCTTTTGAAGCGCATTCCCTTGGGAGTCGTAAAGGCAGATTTTCTTTGTGGCAATGTCGGCTGTAACTAGACACCAGTGAACCTCTAAGTGGACGGGCACCAAAAGAAGGCTCTTGGAAAACAGATCCACCTGACCCGGAAAAATGAGGTGAACATTTAGTCGTAATAAGAGAATGGCATGAATTACACGGATATTCTTTTACAATAACCAGGCAAATGACATCAGTGCCTTTGTCATGCAGGAGATGTGGACACACGATGACCAAGTGAGACTGGAACAGGAACACAGGTCTGCAGGTTACAGCCTGGTCCAATTCCGGACCACTCTTCTTGGTCAAGTTCATTTGTTTGTTTTCTGGTGACAGTTCATAAATTTTCCTATTGGGCTGATGTTGGCCATTCCTGTTAGCCTAAATTATCCAGCTGGAAACCAGCTCCGATGTGTGTTTGGGATCATTGTCCTGTTGGACCCAGCTGTGTCCGAGTTTAAACCATCTAGCCATTGGTTTAGGATGAAGTTGAGGAAGCTGGAGGTAGTGCACCCGTACCACAGCATGATGCTACCACCACCATGCTTGATAGTTAGTACAGCATTCGCAGGTTCGCTCATCATTTGGACGCTGGATTACAGAAAATCCACAATAAATTCAAATACTTGTTTGTTTTTCTTCGTTTTTTTGAGTTTGATGATATAAATTCATTCCACTGTGGAAAAACAATGCTTCAAACCAACCGTTTAAAATCCAAAATGAATATGACATCCATGCCCCATAAGTGGATGCAAACTGAAAGCGCCTGCACTTCATACGTCTTTAATGCTCCCGTTTCTGACAGCCTGGTCGGATCACGTACATTAGCACTGTGCGGTGGATCATTTATGCAGCCCTGGCAGTTCCCCCATTATCTCCTCAACACCTGTGACTGCGTTGAGCCTCATTTTTACAGCAGGACGGGCAGACTGCGCGTCACTCACAGTCTGCAGGTGGAGTCTAATAGTGACAAATGTAAAACCACAAATCCCACAAAAACAGCTGCAACTTTCTCACAATCACTTGTATGTCCTAGCTGTAGGCTGATAACAGACCAGGGCAGCGTGCGGCACTTCCATGTTAGAGCTAACCTGTTTTGTCCATCGCTTCACACCGTCGTATCCTTTAGTCATAAGCTGCCGGTGGAAAAAACTGTTGAGAAAATGGACCTGAAAGTGGAAACAAAAAGGAGACGGATTTTTAAAAATATATGACTTGGAAACAAAAATAGATGTGCAACTTTGTAATTGTATTCTAGAGTGATTATAGCACAAACATGAGATGTTTATTATGCTGAAGCATGAGGATTTATTGGAGGGTGAGTCGTATTACCAACATATCGCAACTAATAAATAGAAAGAATGTTTTTTCTCCCCCTCTCTGATTGTGTCATTGATCGCAAGTCTGTAATTCTCTCTCTCTTCTGTTTGGTTTAGAAACAATCAGATGGTTTTGCTCCTGTCAGCACTGGGAGTCAGATTCTAACAAGCCTCGCTCCAAATATTCAGAGCTGAGCTGCTTATGTTTGTGTTTTTACAAGACGACTCGAATCGAGCGGGGAAATGTGTCGTGGGTTACAGAATACACCCTCCTCATGAAAGGATTAGACCGGAATGATGTGGTTTGGCGTGTGCAGAAGTTATTTTTAAGTCTGTATTTAGGTGCTTCATTTGACTGCATTAAAGATCTGAGTTGGGTGAGATGTGTTCATGGGGGGCATTCCTGAAAGGAGGTTTAACAAAGTCGGAATTTAGTGAACTTCCCCTCACCTCACTGTGGAAACTAAGGGTTTTCAGTTCCAGAAAGGCTAATTAGATTGAGGTTAAATAACTCAGACTTTCTTACCCTCGAGCTAAAAGCATCTCTGTGAGCAATGCAAAGCCATCACCTATGGAGCTCCAAACCTCGATTCACCATGGCAACCGCAGAAAAAGATGAAAAGAATAAATGGAGTTGGGCCGATCCTGAACATCAGTTTGAATGGAGGTGCACATGAAGTCAGCGCTCAACTCAGCTCACTACTGGATTACTCTCCTTTCTTGTTTAATTCATCCAGGTCAGTAGATGTTCTGTTTATTTTGACTTTATACACTCTGAATTTGGCCAATCCTAATGTTCCAATAAGCTCTGATGAAGTTTTGTTTTTGAAGCCTGAGGCCGACCCACTTTAAATGCTCGTAACGCTTCGCTGATCCAGAATGTTCAAATGCTAAACTCAAAAATACCTCCAGACTTTTCATTTGCTTTAATCTCAGATGAAGAAACAAAAGAGAACCAATTTTTAATCAAGTGTCAAACTACTTTTAGACATCTAAAAATGGGTTTTACACATCAGGAACCTGTAATTGTTTAACCCTCTGAGGAGCCAAAGATAATCTTAGACCCAACTGTAATTATGACCAAGCAGCAGCTAAAACCTCAACTTACAGTAATTTTTGATCAGATAAAATGAAGCAGAACCGAGTTAGCGACACAACAGGAAGAGAAAGGAGAGGAAGGGTGAGAGACAGCCAGTACACACAGACACAGTAAACCCGATGAACCCGTCAAGGACACATCTAACGTGAGCGGAGATGGGCAAGAAACAGCAGCACAACTTTAGGGGGAAATAAAAGATTAAAAAAAAGGGGGAAATGATTTTAAAATTAAGCTACTACGCTCATTTTGAGAAGCTACAACCCTGTGGCACTGCTAATTTAGAGAAAATGTGCAAACCTCATTTTAAGGGGGTTAAAAATTTGATGTTTGTATGAAATCTATCTACTATAAAACCCCCCCAAATGAGCATTCAGGCAGCTCGAAACAGTCCCAGAGTCAGGGGGGGCGGGGGGTGCAACCAAGTGGGACAAGGGGACAAAGACCTCAGTGATTTCCGGAGGAGTACTCTGCTTTATCTCTTTCTGCTGCCCTGAACTTTGCTCATCTCCGGTGTCTTTTACGCGTCAGGTATTTTGGAGAACTCAGTTTGCTTCTGACGCGGTTTCGTTAAACGTTGGTTAAAAACGGATGCGATTCATTACCGGCCGAAATCTGCACAATTTTTCACACAACGGGAATCATAGTAAAAGCGATCTCTGTGGAACGATGATTGTCTGAGAGCTACAGTGGGTTACAGTGTTCGCCGCCGCTGGCGTTTTCTCTGCTTTGATGCCTTGATATCTGGACTCTCAAAAGAATTTGGAGCAGGGGAGGGATGGCACATTTTATTTCCCTCCTTCAGGATGCAAAAAAGTGGCTTTTAAAGGTAATGGTCTGTGAATAAGTTTGCGACTCGCTGTAACTCTTACAGTAGGTATAAAAGTCATTTTTAATAAATGACTAAATATGTGGAAATCTGAAAGTTCTGTTCACATCATCCAGATTACCTTGTGATGGGATGACTCCATGATCAACTCTCCGTACATGTTCATGACCTGCAGCAGGAAGAGAAAAATGTATCAGTACTGGTTACATTTAGCCTAACGACTACAGAACTTATAAAGCTGCACAAAAACGTTACTCTCTGCAGTAAAAACTGAGCCTGGTGGTGCGTTCAGGGCCAACCTGGTCATTCAGCCAGCTCTGATCAGCCAGGGTCAGCAAGTCCTCCAGCGTCAGTCTGTGCTTCTTGTAGACCACTTGGAAAGAGGGGATGGGTTTCTCGATGACTGCAGCTCGGCATCTGAAGACCTCTGAGATGATTCGTTTTTTTCTGCACGCAGGGGGTGGCGGGAGGATGTTCGTTTCGTCAGCCCTTCCTCTGAATGTTCCAGCTCTGAAAACATGTCCGAGTTAGCTCGGGTCTCACCTGTCACTGAAATCAGAGTTGAACTTCCTCTTCAGATGTCTCAACAGGTCACTCTTACACAGAGGGATGAAGCTTCCATATCTTCTGTAGAAATCGTCCAGAAAGTCTGAGGGAACACAAGATTTTTTTTATTTTAGCGTTTTTAACCACAGCTCTAATTAGAAAAACTAAATTTGTGAGATTCTGCTTAGCTATGAACCAAAACTGCTCTGTTACTCTTTACAGTCTGGGAAAGATAATCTCAGCTTACTTTTTGCATTCCCTCCAACATCATATTAAAGCGAGAGTTCAGCCATTGAAGTGGGATTCTGTAAAAGTTTGAGCTATTAATATCTTACCTGTTGTAGATGGCTCTTTAAACAAGATCAGTTTGGAAAAATAAAGCTTCATTCTGACAGGACTGATGAACCAAAGTGAATTGCTGCCACCTTAAAACCACCAAATTTCATGAACCTTTTATATATCAGTTAATTTTGCATTACAAAACTACTCGCAGTAAGTTCTGTAGTTATTTACAGCAGTTAGCTGTAGCACTTCCAGTGCAGCTTTGGGTCAATTCCTGGAGAAAATTGAATACATCTCTGCTGAAAAAAGGTCCAACTTAAATAACAGGAGCTGCACAAACCACTATGAAATTTAGAAGACTGAAGTATTAAGATGGCAAAATGCTTTGGAAGTGAGTCCAATTAAAAAATAATGTTTATTCCAAGCAGACTCATTTTTCAAAACATATTTTGCCATTCCAATACAACTCCAGACTTCTGCCTTTGAGAGCAGTTTTTTGCTTTTTTTAAGACCTTTACATCATTGTTAGTTTAGCAATTCATATCAATTTGGCAGAACTATTACAATATTCCTGCAGGAACTGAGTGCCGGCTGCACTAAAAGTACTACAGCCATTTGTACTTGCAAGTCACCACAGTTTTTTTTAGTTTTTGCTAAACGTGCACTGAGAATCTGACGACAGTGGAATGGCGTTAGCATGAACAGCTATGAAACTTTGGAGAATGACACCATTTTTAAAATGGTTCATTAATCTGATGAAAGGTAAACTATTTCTCCAAACTGAGGCTGTTCTAAAAGTAATCTACAACAGGTAAGATATTAACTCTCTAGAACTTCCACAAAACGCCACTTCAAAATGCCTAAAGCATCCCCTTAGCCTCTTTCTGATGAAAAAGTTGAACACTTTACAGTTCAGTGCTCTCTCAATCAATCAATCAATCAATCAAGGTCTTTATATCAGACATGTAAAAAATTAACATAATATCGTTCACCAATAATCCAAATACAAAAATAAATAAATAACGTACATGTCTGAAAAGGAGTAGGATGAAGCATATGCTTATTTCTACCTGCCCCTTTTTCTCTTGCAATTCCTTATTAATTACATAATAAATTCCTTTGAACAAACTATTTGCCATCTTTAAGCACAGTATATATCTACCTTCATACATACAAGTACATTCAGCATACATAGTCACACATGTATATATCTATGATTATATTCGACACATATATACACATGCACACTTATAAAACATACATCAGTGCAGTCTATGTTTTATCATGTGACTTGTATGAAGTTATTAATCATTCACGCCTCCATTTTGATATTTTTATGAAAATCATTTCATTTTGATACCACTTCTTAAACTGATTGATTCTTGCACATTGTTTGAGTGAAGTACTCAAATTGTTCCATACACATACTTTTCATTGTTGTTCGGATACGTGGTATCTCAAGCACAAGTATTTCTCTAGGATTATATTTTCTGTTTTTCATAATAAACATATTTTGAACATTATCTGTTAATTGTTTTTTACTGGCTTTGTACATTACCTGCGCTTTTTCAAAGTTTTATCACACTGACAGGATATCTGTGGAAGTCAAACAGGTTGCAGACATAATGACACCAAAGGTCAGCAGTAAACGTACCTTGGATGTCTGAAGTCAGTTCATTAGTCGGAGATGTTGATTTACTGCTGACTCTGTCGTCGCCGCGTTTTGTTGAAGTTTGGTTCTGATGAGGAGGAGCAGGACTGCGTTGTTGTGATGGAGAATCAGCGGGAAGCTTAGACTGTTCACTCCGTGCATTGCTGCCTGCACACTGCAGAGGTTTGACGGTGTGAAGAAGTCTTAGCGGGTCGGCAGAAGGTTCTGAGCTCTGCGACGAGCCCAGAGCTGCTTGTGTCGCTCGACTGGCAACAACCGAGGAGAAATTAGTGTCTGTGACCTGCGTGCGGCCGGAATCCTCGAGTGTCTCTGAAAGACTCCAACTCGACAGGCCGTTCTGCTGTAAGGCTCCCTCTGAACTGCCGCCATCTTGCTCTACCGGCGGCACAGTTACTTCTGAAACTGGTCCATTTTTCGGATGATTTGCTAAAACCTTATTTTTCTGTGACTGTGGTTTTAAGCTGAGGTGAGAGCCAGAGTCCGTGCTGAGCCCCGAGGCGCGTCTTTTACCTCTGAATATCCAAAGACGGCGCTTTTTGCTCCGCTTCCTCCACAACCAAAGCTGCAATTTGCAATACAAGCGTCTCTTGGCCCGCCTGGACAAATGAGATACTCCTTTAATGGGCGCCATGAATTTCTTCCTTCTCCGCAAAGACGTAGCCTTCCTGCAGTGGTCCTGTGTTTGGTACATTGGTCAGAACCTAAATGGTGAAAGAGTCACACGAGAACATGCAGCGGAGGGAGTGAAATGCGAGTCAAATGGCTCACATGTGCTGGAATAAATGTTTCCTTCTTTGGAACAGGCAGAGATGTAGTTTTCAAGTCATGGTTAACTATCTCGGAGTTCCTTGGTGCTTCAGGTCAGCCGTAATGAGCACGAGGAGGTCAATGTTAATGGTGGATCTGAAGAATCACCCTTCGGCAGGCCTCATTCACATCTTAGTGTCCTGCAGTCTGAAGAGGAGCTGCAATGAAGAAATGAAAGTTTGAGTAAAAACTTCAGCTGAATTGGAAGTGGGTTTGCTTGGACAAGGCACTAATAGCTCGCCAAAACGGCCTAAGAAAATAAACAAGTACTGGCAGACACACTTACAAGGCAGACTGCTGCCATCTTGAAAAAAAAAAGAAAAAAAAACACTTTTCCAAAATTCCCCATCAGTTCATATAAATGCTATTTTAAAACTTTACATCGTTCTCTTGTTTGACATAAATGGCTTCCCCCCCCCCTCTCTCAAACCATCCGTCTTCTCACCCCAAAATATGAACATTTTGGTCCTCAAAGGAGTGTTCCTTATTCTTGAGGTGTAGGTGAACCACTGAGTCCTGTCCAGAAGAGGTGGCTCTCCTGGGTTGAGCCATGCGTCTGTGGAGAGCCTGTTTGTTTCTCTAATATGGAGGTCTGAACATTCTTCGCTGCACTGAACTGCATACACCACACCGCTCAGTTTGTGTTTGGGTGTTTTGTCCTTAGAATGGACCTCTGTCTGAGAGTCCTGTTGGGTTTGAAAGGTAAACTGAGCAGTGTGGTGTGTGCACTTCAGTGATATCAGCCATTTACGTCAAACGAGAGAAACCGACATTAAACAGAGGAGGAAGTCTCAGATTTCAGCTTTCTAAAACCTACAATGAAGGAATAAGCCTGATCCCCAGTCAGTGTCACTCCAATCAGCACCTTCACTCATGTGACAAGAGTGGCCCATCAGTGAGTCAGACAAACAAGGACCCTAACGAGCCTCCATTGTTAGGAGAGTGAGGACAATCTGCATGTGAATCCAGCTTACAGAACATCTCATCTTTTAAAGCTCAAACTCGTCACTCTGTTTTTTGAACTGAGAAAGCTTCTCTGATGAGAAGAGAAACGTCCTCAGCTGCAGAAGTCCAGTTGCTTTTGTTTTTATTTACCATGTCCTGAAAATCTACATCATCATAGTTCTCTATGCTGCATTTGCTTTTAGTGAAATGTAAACAGTTTTAAGTGTCATGCACGACCTTCACAGCAGGGAACTAAAGCAGTTCAGCTTCAATTCAGTTTCCCAAAAGGCCGGTACAGTGGGTAAAATGTTCATTTAAGCACATTTTAAACTCCAAAGTGCATAGAAATATAAATGGTAAGCATGGCATTTTTTGTGTTGTTGTTGTTTAGTCAACATATGCCTGTAAATTTGATTTTAAACTGATAAGGAGAAAAAAAATGAAAAAGTTAAGCAACTAAAAGAAAGAATATGTGGTGGGAAATAACTACTCTATTTCCTTAAACAAAGGGTGAGGCTTCTATTTAATTCAACTGATTTTGATGTTAGGACTTGAGCATCTCATGGAGCGATCATAACCTATAACAAGCACAAAACTCATTCCTGTACCCTCGAAAAAGTAACTTCAACTACATCAAAAATGTTCAAATATGCGCTTCATTTTGGAGAAAAAAAGAACATTGTGACAGAATAAACTGGCCGCCGGGCTGTTGCATAAAAGCATAACATGTTACTCAGGGGGTGCCGCGAGATCTCGCAAGATTAAAGCGTCACAAGATTCTTGGTTGAGGAAAAAAAAAAACATTGCCTCTGCAGCTACGTGCTGAAAGGAAGAGTCCCTGCTGCACATTTATCTAAAACAGAACAGACTTAATGTTGGGTTAACACAGTACTTTGTCAACTTCCAAGTTGTAAAAATAATTTGACGGTAGAGACAAAATCTGACCTGACCCGCTCCTCTTTCCACACGAGCTGTTTTCTACACCAGTGTGGGCGACTTCTTTCTTATTGTCTAAAGTTGATGTTGGGACCCCAATATGGGTCACCCAACACCAAGTAGGGGTCCTCTGATAATCTCTAGATATCTTCTTACAAATAAAAACCTAGTTTTTTTATGATACAAGTGCACGATAGCTGTTACAGAGAATAGTAAAGCAAGTCATAAATTGAATAAACCAAATAACATAGTGAATGTTAGGTTCGTTAGCATTTTTGGCTATTTAAACAGATGGGGTCACACGCCTTTGTCACAATTATTTTATGGGTGGGAAGATGAAAAGTTAGGGAACCACTGGTCTAAAGGTTGACATCCTAAAAAGGATGCAGCGTCCAATTTATTGTTAGTTCAACCACCTGAAACCCACTGTTCAGTATGTCTTCCTTAACATGCTGCTTTTGCACCTGGTATTTATTTAACCCACTTGTTTTACATTGCATGGTATATTCACATGGAGCTGGATACATGTTTACTTCCTAAACCTGCCATGAATAAAAGTACAGTGCATACAGTTTTAAACAGGCTGAGCTCTGTGCGTCAGTGTGACAGGTGTGAACGTGCACACAGGAAGGCACGTGCTAGCAGGATGTTTAGGTCATGTTGGCTTTGTCCCCCAGGCTGCCAGACCAAACTGCCCCCGTGGTCTTCTCTGGGCACGTGTTAAAACGAAGACGGTGGGAATTACGTGCCGAGCTAAGTTCCCTGACACAACTACAACACACGAGGAGCTCCGAGCGTCACGCGCTCGGCCTCACCTGAAGCGTCTCCTCCGCTTCAGTGAAGCGTCTCCGCACAGCGAGCTGTTGTCCTGCTGAGGGTCTGTCACCACAGCCAGCTGGGGAATTAATTATCTACTTTTTATTTACTGCACCAGGCTACAACCTCCGCAACAGCAGTGACTGCAGCTAAAGGAATCCAGAACAGTCACATATTGAGAGTCGCGCATGAAATGCGTCATTCCTTCGCCAACCAATCAAATCACACCACTATTAAAGCGACGGATTTGAACAAAAGGGACCAACTTTATTTGTAAAAAGTAACAGCTACAGCATTTTACAATTACGTTTTACAAATATGTATTTATATTATTATAACATATTTAAATTATATTATATTATTACTAATGTGAACAGATTATGCTTGTGACACAGTAATACTGTATACCATCAAAAGAGGATACTTTCTTTTTGTTTGCTTAATGAAATTCTCAGTTGTGTTTAATACTTTAACCTTCTGTACTCAAACATAAATTATTCATTCTGCAATTCTCTAAGCAAGAGCAATGTCTTGACTCTGTTTGGCCCTCCATTTGCTTTACAGCCTCCAACAAGAATAAGATTTTTTTTTTTCTGTACCTAGCTTATAAGAGAATCTTTTGGACTAATTTAAAATAGTTTGTGGTTATTATTTTTCTTAAAAAAAGACGTTTAAATCTTCCTAAAGTACAAATATGTATAGTTGATCATTCAGAAAAGTGACTTTGAAAATAAATAAACATTATACATTATTGTAAAATTGCTTTTTATTTAAAATAAGAATTATCTACCATGTAACTAACCAAACTTACAAGTTTGCATGGAAAGCCAAATTTTAATGCTTGTTAGCATTTTGATTTATAGGTTAGCATCTTCAGCCATTACTTCTCATTTCCTAATTTTGTATTGTTGCAGTCTGATGAGAAAATCAATTAAATTCACTTTTTTTCTATTAATCTACACTTATATAATGACAGAATGAAATTTTATTAACAGGTAAAACATGAAAAATCCCATTTCCATAAGTAGTCAGGTTTTTCAGCAACACTCAAATTGAGCTCTGGTGCCTTCTATTTCTCTTGATCACCACTGAGATGTTTCTACACCTTGTTTAGAGTTCCCCTCTGGTAAAATAAATCCATTGAACCTTTTTTGGAAAGGCACACGTCTCTCTGTAGAAGGCCTCCAGCTGACAATCAGAGCAGAAAGCAAACCATGAGGTCAGAGGAACTGCCTCAGAGCTCAGAGACACGATTGGTACAAGACTCAGATCTGAGGAAGACTACAAAACACATTTTTACTGCAATGAAGCTTCATAATTCTCAAATGGAAGAAGAGGGCAAGAGCTGGTCTCTGAGCCACGCTGAGCAATTGAGGGGAAAGAGCCTTAGTGAGAGAGGAGACCAGGAGCCTGATGGTCCCTGTGACTGAGCTTCAGAGATCCTGTGTGGAGATGGGAAAGTTCCAGAAGAACAACCAGAACTGCAGTCCTCCACTGATCTGGGCTTTATGTCAGAGCAGCTCAACAGAAACCTCAGAGTAAAACACTGAAAGGGTGCTTCAAGAACACTCAGACTGTAAGGAACAAGATTTTTTTAATTTGATAAAACCAAGCTTAACATGTTTGGCCTTCATTCTAAATGTGATGTCTGGAGGAAACCAGGCACTGCTCATCACCTGCCCAACATCATCCCAACAGCGGAGCATGGTGGTGGCAGCACCATGATGGGGGGTGTTTATTCAGTACCAGTGACTGGGGGACCGGTCAGGGTTGAAGAAAAGCTGCACGAAGCAACATTTCCACAGAGCTAAAGGTTCACCTTCTAACACACAGGACGGACTGAGGGACAACTCTGAATGTCCTAGAGTGGACCAACAAGAGACCTGATCTGAACCCCGTCAAACATCTGTGTAGAGACCTGAAAATGGCTCCACAAACAGTCCCAGTCCATTCAAAGTGAGCTTTTTAAAGAAGAATGTCAGAAAATCCTCCAATCCAGGTTTGCAGAGTTTGTTTCTATAAACCAAAAACATTACAAGGCTGGAAGTGCTGCCACAGGTGCTTCAACTCAGGACAAAGTAAATCTGAAAGAATAATAACAATCAATGATCATGAAACTATACATTTCAGTATTGACTTGTACATATATACGTTTATATCCAGTCTCTGGACTTTTCAAAGAGTAGAATATGATGTTTTGTTTATACTAGTCACACTGAAGGTGTTTGTGACACCATGGCAGCAATCAAGTTTTTTTGGCAAGCAGTTTTTTCACGATCAAACATAAACGCAACAGTTATTCTTACCTTCGGTCTCTCTTTCAGTAGTGTCTTTCTACGATGTTTCCAGTGATTTACAATCCGTTTACAGAAACCAGTGCTCAGTGTTTCTGCGTCGCACCGCCCTGGAAGGACCTTTGCTTCGGCACAACAGAGAATCTTCTCTTTATCTTTTCAAACTGTTAGGAATGCCAAGGTTATTTTCTTGTATCCTTTAAATTGTTCTGTTTCTGAGTTATGGAACCAAAAACATTAAAATGCTGTTGAATTAAAAACAAAAAAAAACTAAACTAATTATATTTAGTAAAACCATCATTTATCAAATAGTTCAACTTATTCACAGACATTGATAATTAGATAAAGTGGAATGTTTGGTGACTTTATTAAAATGTACTTCTTACATTTGTGTCTTGTTTACACTTTGAGTCAGACCAGACCACACTTCGTTTCTTGGCCCAGCCTTCTGGCCTTTGACCTCTCTGGGACGTTCTGTGCAGCTGTTCAAATGAGAGGAGCTGCCTCCCACCATCTCCCTCACACAGCAGATGCTGACATGGGTCTGCCACTTGGAGAATTTCTGTAAGACTCTGACCTGAGGCTGGTTACTCTGCTGAACCAAGTCTAATGAACAGGCTGCCAGCTCCGTTGGTTGCTTTTATTTATTTGAGCAGTTTATTTTTTGCAGAAAATGTGAACAGTAAGCTCCTTTTTTTCAGCTTTCATATCAGCCTGAAAGGTGTGTTTGTTACTTTGTCTGTTAGCAAAAGATCTCATTAACCAATAGATGGATTTTAATGAAACTCTAAGTAATCACTGGAGGTACACATGCAACCAATTAACTTTTGGAGACAACCTGATTCAAGATGGCCACCACAGCTAACTGACTATACACAATTTTACAGCTAGCGAGCTAAAGTTTGGTGTGGTAGTAGCTCAGGGTCATTTCCAACACATTACCTGGAGGAAACCGACATCTTTGTTTAAAACTTTTGCATGAGAGGTGGTGGGTGATATGCATCCCCAACAACCTTAGAAGAAGCAACTGTTGCTGTGGGAAGGGAAGACAGCTGCCAGTCCTCTCAAGATTCACCCCAAGGTCAGACTGCGCAATGCTCAGAGAAACCGGAAAAAAATCTGAGTTCTATCTCTGACTCTACAGCAGGGCTGGGTCCTCCTGGTCCTGGAGGGCCACCATCCTGCATGTTTTCCTTGTTTCTCTGCTCCAACACACCTGATTCAGTGGTTAAATGACCAATTCATGTTCTGCAGAAGCCTGTTAATCACCCATTGATTCAAATCAGATGTGTTGGAGCAGAGAAACAAGTAAAACGTGCAGGATAGTGGGCCTTGAGGACTGGTCAACAGTGTTTATGTTAGTAGTACATGCTGCCCTGCCGGCTTATCTTTCTTCCCTAGTGCCACCTGGTATTGTACCAGGACCAGGGTTGCCCACCCCTGCTCTGCAGTATCAGGTTTGTAGATGGACCGGACCCAGAATGCAGGCTGACACAAAGAGCTCTGAAAAAATAAACACATTTATTTATATAACTAAAACAAAAAGGCTGTTGAGGCAGCAAAACTCAATAACATGGAGATCGTAGTGAAACACAAGGTGACCCAGGCTGCAGCATGAGCTGACAATGAACCGATGAGGAAGAGATGGCAGAGACTGACTGACTGACAGGTGGAGTGGGCGTGTTAGGCTGACTGGAAAACTACTGAAGAGATGGACTGAGGGAGAGTTAATGGCCTTTCTAGCCAACCAGGTCTCTAAAAGCACTTTACAACACAACCTGTGCCCTCATTCCACCACCCACACAACACTCTACAAAAGCTAACCTGAAGAAGTCAGTCTGTAGAATCTAATCAGTGCTTTAAACATTAGAGGCAGTGAGGGATTCAGTGTCTTGCCCAGGGACACTTCAACATATGACTCCTGCCAGGAATCGAACCTTCAACTCTCTTATTTGAGGACAACTGCTCTAATTGCTGAGCCACAGCTGACTATTCATTGGGGGGGCTGAGCTCCAGAATAGTGGCACAAGAAACAGAACTACACAACCTCTCGGACCACCGTTGGCTGTAGATCAGAGTTAGAGCAGTTGTCCTCAAATGAGAGAGTTGGACGTTCAGGTCCTTGTAGGAGTCACATGTCGAAGTGCCCCACAGCAAGACGCTGAACCAAGACATCGCCTCCTATGTGCGTCCCATAGATGTATGATTGGAGTTATAAACACTGATTAGATTCGATAGACTCATTCAGGTTAGCTTTGTAGAGATGGGTGAATGGGGCCCCAGATTGTGTTTATAGTACTTTGAGTTGCCCAGAAAGGTGTTATATAAGAACAAACATATATAAAACACAGGGGACAAACTAAATCACAGGAACAGAACTGAATAATGAAAACCAAGCACAGAAGATAATAAAAAAACAAACAACTCAAACCCCACAGATCCTGACACCCAGGACTCAGTTAGCAGATGAAAAGTTCAAGTTCAGAACAGTTGGTAAGAGACTGAACAAACACAGCATGTCTTGTTGGGATGAGATGCAGCAGAAAGCCTCTGCTCTCTGAAAACAACATCTGAACGGACCACAAGACTTCTGGAACCACGTTACACGGACAGATAAAACCAAAATGGAGATGTGTGGAGAAATCTGAACCCAGCATGTCAGCACGGGGGTGGAGGGGTGATGATTTGGGCTTGTTTCACTGCCACAGGACCTGGACATCGTGCAGCCGTTGAGTCGACCATAGACCAAATTCGAGACCAACTGGCGGACAGCTGAAGCTCGGCCCAAACTGAACCAATGGACAAAGAGGAGAAGCTTTATTTTGATTCGGTGGAATCAGTTGCGTTTTTGCACATTTGAGGTTAGAAGGCGTGCTCTCTTTTTTTCCCACAGCAGTACGTAAACCAAACACAGAACCCTGAGGTACCCCACATGACAGCTGAGTCGTATCAGAAATGATCAGGTTTATATAAAACTCCCATTACAACAACACAGAACTGAGGTTCCCGTCAAATCATGCAGCCTGTTCATTAATGTGCAGTGATTAACCGTGGTTAAGGTTGCACCAGTTTCTATAATTTGTACCAATTTTCCAGCATCTCATGGTCTAAAAAACAGAGAATTATATTAATTATTGTGAATGGCAACCTCAGCAGTGTTGACTAGACTTTTGTTTTTTTAGAGTTTTTGGTTAAGGCTCATTTGTTCTCCTACCTATCCTTTGAAAAAGTCTGATTCTGCAGCTGTTTGTGCCTGAACACAAAGTCTGATCAGATCAGAGCAGACATAACTAAAGACTTGCAGTCAGGCGTTTAACTGCAGCTGTCTCATTTCATGTGACATTTTTTTTAAAAGAGGACTGGAATAATTTGCTATCTTATTTGTTATCTTTTTTTACACAAGATCACAGCAATATTAGGAAAAGGCTTTCGTGTCAAAGAACTCTGAGTGAAACCAAATGCAAACAAAAAGCTTCCCCTCATGTCCTTTGTGCTCATCTGAAAAAACACCGACAGTCTCTGACCCTCAAATATGCCCCCTCCTATTGAGATAACAAGATCTGATGTGTTTGCAGCTGAAATATGTTAAAGATTCGTCCTTGAATTTGTCCAAATCTCTCCAGTTTAAAATCTGCCTTCATGTCCTTTGTGGGCGCCTGATCGTGTTGGAAAACGTTGGACTTTTCCTGAGAATATTCTGTTCGGCGTCTCTGTTTGCCGCCTGGTTGTGACCAGGAGTGACACTTGTGTGTTGTGCAGATGGTCTTCTACAAAACAAACATGTTGTCGGCAGCAGTGAGCGCAAATACGCCCCCCTGCCATCGACAAACATCCTGTTCTGAGGAGTTCAGTCGCTGGGTCCCTGCTGACAGAGGGGCCCTGCTTTGTTGCGCTGCACTCTGACCTCTGTGGAAAGAGACAGCTGCTTACACAATGGGTCCGATTCAGCTTAGTCCACATTATTAAACCAAACTGGACCTCTGTGTGGATGCTGGGCGCTGGATGACTTTGATAAAATTTGCAGAAAAAGTTGAAGGCTACAAAAAAAAAAAAAAAAGGAGGAAATTGCTGGTTAAAAGACAAAAGTCGAAAAAGGCTAGCTGAAAGCGAGAAATAGCCAAACACTGGCTTAAAGCTAAAAGTAACAAAAGACGTGCTAAAAGAGAAATGTAGCAAAAGCCTCATGACAAGTTAACAGTAACCAAACACTAGCTAGAAGCTAAAAGTAGCAAAATGCTAGTAGCTACAATCCAGCAGAACACTAACTAAAATCTGTAAGAACCAAAACAGTAACTAAAAGCTAAAAAAGCAAAATGCTAGCTCAAAGCTAAAAAAGCAAAATGCTAGCTAAAAGCTAAAAAAGCAAAATGTTAGCTCAAAGCTAAAAAAGCAAAATGCTAGCTAGAAGCTTAAAGTAGCAAAATGTTAGCTAAAAACTAGCAGCAGAACACTAGCTAAAAGCTGTGAGAACCAAATTAGTAACTAAAACCTAAAAAAGGAAAATGCTAGCTCAATGCTAAAAAAGCAGAATGCTAGCTAAAAGTTAATAGTAGGAAAATGCTAGCAAGAAGATAAAAGTAGCAAAAGGCTAGCTAAAAGCTAAAAGAAGCAGAACAGTAGCTATAGGCTGAAAGAATCAAAACACTAGCTAAAACCTAAAAGAAGCAAAAGGGTAGCTAAAAGTAGTTGAAGGAATTAAAAAGATAATACATTTTTGTAGGGACAATATTTGTAAAGAAAATTTAAGATTTCCAAGAATATAAAAGTTACAAAAACCAGAAGTCACAGCCCCCTCCCTATGAATGGAGTGAACGTTTTGATACATGAATGGCTAAAATGGCACAAAGTATGCAGAAGTAGTGAGACTGAAAAAGAAAAAAATGTCTGGAAAAGTTAAAGACAAGAAAACAATAATCAGCACACAACGTTTAAGGATCATTGCTAACAATTTATAAATACTTTTAGGTTATACAAAGTAATGCATGACTTGTGATTTAAACCTTAAATTACTGCAAAAAATAGTTTATTACATAAACTAAAGATGATTACACTGCTTCCCACTCCGGTAATCAGTTATTGAATATTTGTCCGCTGATAGATCACGTTAATCTAGTATGAGCCACTTAAAGAGATATTTTGGCAATTTTAACACGGGGTTCTGTGGAAAAGCTATGAACAGCTAACATCTAACCTGTTGTAGATAGTTGTACACATATTGAGCTAAGGTTTGGCATGATAGTAGCTGAGACTGATACCTAACACATACTTTGATCTTTTAGATCATGCAAGATCTTGAAGTCAACTCTGTCTGTTATGGGAAAAAAAATGCATCTCATGACTCACTAGATGCATTCTTAATAAAACTTTCTGAAAGTAATTTAAGAAAAGTTAATCCAAGTTGTACATCTACAACTGATTAACTTTTGTAGCCAACCCATTTCAAGATGGATGCCACAGCCAACTCAGTCATTTTACAGATACTGAGCTAAAATTTGGTGTGGTAGTAGCCGAGAGTCATCTCCATCACTCTGAGCATTAACAGACCACATTCCATCTTTGCTCCAACACCAACATGCAATGTGGCAGGCGATATGCTTTCCTTAATGAAATGCCACGTCCATTATAATTGTTTTCAGTTTGTTATGTAGGTCTAATGTATTTTCAACAAAAAAATGTGGCTATTAAGGGTCAAGTTGATTTTTTCAATTAATATTTTATTAAAAACAGGTACAGTTTTTGTTTAGAAAAGACAAATTTAAAATGAATACTTTAATGAACCAGCTAATTTGGAGATAGATTATAATTTTGGAGTCAATTATATGATTTAAAAGTGAATTAGCATTCATTAATTGATGAATTGCTTGTGAAGTTTGGAATCCACAGTGGGATGATTGTTACGTCAAGGTAAAAGACGAGGGGTCTTGATCAAATTTGAAGGATTTCATTCACTAAAACATCATAAACTGATCCGATCTGTGCGTTCATTGTAAAGTTTCCTCATTGATTTAAACTTGGGGCCACTTGTCCCACACCAGACTTTGTTTCCATTTGTTTTGGCAGTTCTTCCGATACAGAGAGTAGCCCACCGTGTGACGCGTGGAGGAGGGGTGATCATGGTATTTAACTCGGCTTCGCCTTCATGTTTAAAGTGCACCATAAATACGCTGCAGGCTCCCAAAGCGCAGCCTCTTCCTCCTTTTCTTCTGCTCCTCCGCTCCGACATCCGTGCTGTGCCTTGTGCAGAGATGAATCTCCTGGGCTTCGCTGTGGCTCTGGGACTACTCGGGGCGACGTGGGCTGAGGTCAATGTGCTGCGGCCCGCGTGCGACTCCCCGGAGGTTGAGGAGGCTGCCCTGGTGGCTCGGGATTACCTCAACAGCCAGCACACCCACGGCTACAAGTACGAGCTGAACAGGATTGAAGAAATCAAGGTCCACACTGCGGTACGTAAGCACGGGGTACAGGACGGTTAGTTAGAGCCAAAGACATTAAAGATGCTCAGATTTATTAGCCTTCAGGTTAAACAATATGTAGCAAAGTATTAAAAACAGCACTCAACCAGAAAACCATTCAAAACACCAGAATTTGTGCATCCTGCATGTGAAGAAGGTTCTCTGACTAAAATGCGACGCATTGTCTGATTTCCCCCCGTTCAGCCTGACGGAAACAGCACCTACGTCCTGGAGGTCGACTTGCTGGAGACCGACTGCCATGTGCTGGACCCCACGCCTGTCGACAACTGCACCGTCAGGGCCAAACATCTGACGGTGAGACCCGATGCACCGACTTAGCTGAACACAGGGACGATCGAAGTCCGGATCACAAAACGCAGAACTGACAGGGGACAGTTCTGAAGTGTCAGACAGCGAATACCTCATCAGCAGTCATAGAGCACAGAGCGTGGAGGAAAGGGCAGAAGTCTTCATCCAGGCTAGGCGAATGGGTAGCCAAACGAGGGCCCGTTAGCCTTTAGCCTAACCTGGACGAAGACTGTCTATGGCTGATGAGGTGCTATTGGTTTGACAGAACATTTCAGTGACCAGACTTTATATATAATATATATATATATTTCCCGCCCAGCTGCCATTTGGACTGACTCTTTGTTCTCTCGTAGGCCATCGAAGGGGATTGTGACATGGTGCTGAACAAGGTTGCCGGGGTTCTGACTGTCACAGCCTTCAAATGTAAAACAGAAGGTAAAAGCTAATGACCTCACTCGTAGGACCCCTTTATACTACTCTGAATATAGTTTTTAAAATAAAAATATATTATTCTCCATTAATATTTGTTCTACATCCACATGATTCTAATAAAAAATGCTAAAAAAAAAACATGTCGTGCTACAAGTTGGCAACAATGATCGTATGATTTTATGTCGATATACAGAGAAAGCACATACTTCCAAAACCTTTCGTTTCTTTGATAACCTTTAAAGTCTCTTTCTGGTTGTTGACCATTTCAGCGCCCGCTCAGAGATAAATAATGACAGACGCCCTTTAATTGAAAATTGTTAGTAAAAAACCCCTCAGATTTCCTGGTCTCAGCGTAGTAGAAACTCTGTATCCTGACTAGTATAGATGGGGTCTTAAACACACAAATGTCTAACATATTCAAGACACAGAGCAGCTGTCCTGTGTCTAAAAACATCCATGTGTCCTTTTTTTGTTTTTGGGTACTGAACAGAATCCAGGGAAGACATTTGTTTGGGCTGTTTTTCCCTTCTTCCCTTCAATCACACTGAAGGGCTGGACTTTGTTCAAACCTCTCTGACCAAGCTCAACAACATGACTGAAAACGTGACATACGTCCTCATGGAGGTTGGAAGGATTTCTGCACAGGTCAGCTGTTATTCTACGCGTTTGAACCAAATGTCACGCACGCACACGTTTTAACATCTGTTCTTCTGGACACCTTTTCAGGTCGTGTCTGGTGGATCAAAGTACAACACAGAATTTGTTGTCATTGAGGCCAGTTGTGTTAATGATACCTGCGTGGCTCTGAATGACCCTATGGCTGTAAGTACAAAAATAAAGCTAAAGAACATTTATACCAATTTAAGGTCAGATTTAGGTCTGATTAGCCTGTTTACTTATCTATCCATTTACATTTTTACAAAAAATAAAACTTTTTTGCTAAATTATAAAGTAATTCACTGAGAAATCTAATTCTGGAGATATAGTTGCAGAAAAAGATCCTGATTGGCAGGTCATGTATGTGTGTTTATGTATATAAATATTGTTGGAAAACATTTGTATGTCACAAGAACATACACCTTTAGATAAAAACAACTGCAACCCCAAGAGTCTCAAAAGCAAAGCGGACTTGGAAAACGGACGCTTTAAATGCCTCCATGGACCAGCAGTGGCCCCCTTCCAAGTCAAAACTGGCCCACAGGCCATCAGTTTAAGAGCACTGGTTTAGTAGCCAAGCTGGAGCTCAAATTTGTGTTGATTGAAGGAGTTCTAGTTCAACCCTGGTCATAGAAAATGCTAACTTTTTTAAGCAAAGGAATGTCTTTTTCCTTTTAGGCCCGTGGAATTTGTACTGCTGAAGGTGTGAGCGACCCGGCAGTGACCTGCAAGATGTTTTCTACTCTGGTAAAACGATCAAACATTTTCTGGTGATCGGAATCGTTTCAGTTTTTAAAAAAGATCTTCATTTATTTTTTTTGTCCTCCCCAGGCACCTCTTGTGGACGCCAACAGCACCGCAGCTGCCAAGCCTGCCCAGCCACCACACATCCACCTGGGTGGTCTGTCCCCAAAGCACGGGCTGAGACACCACAAGCTGACCGCTCTCCACGACCCTCACACGAGTGGCTTCTTGTCTGCGGAATCGTCAGAGTCGGCCGAAGTCGTCCCTGTAGCTCCCGCCCTAACGGTCACTTCTGCGCCCGTCGATCACCACCCAACCACTGACGATTCCTCCTCGGCCTCGGACGCCTCGGCCAGCGCAGAGATCCACATGAAGGTGAAGAGGGACGTGCCTGCAGATAAGACTCATCCTGTTCAGGCATGTCCAGGAAGAGTCCGATTCTTCTAAACCGTTCAGGAGGCCCCCCCTCCCAAAGACTCAATAGTTGCTTCTTTCAACTACACTGGTACTAGTAGAGTAACTGATGCCAGCTTGTGCTGTGGTAGGTAGATACTGCGTAATGCAAATGCACTTAGGTTAGAAAGAATCAAATGCTTGATGTTACGAGCGTTCGAGGACGGAAAATAATTTCTGAAATTAAAAGATTTGCATGAAACCGTTAAATAAATTTAATAAAACCTTGTTTTTACTCATTGGTTGTATTTTCTTGAAGTCTTTAACCTGCAATATATTTTAAGTGCTTTCAAAAGGACATGAATTAAAGGCCTTTTTTACAGGTTTAATGAAAAGAGTTTAGTCAGTTTGACTCCAGATACCCATCAACCCAATGACTCTCATACACAAGCAGTTCAAAAATAAAAAAATAGGGGGGGGGGGTACTTTTTGCAAATGTTGTATGTTATACAGCCAGACATTTCATCATAGTTTAATATTTTTCCCAAACATGACTTTTCATGCATACAAATAGTTTTGAAATTAGTGGAAAAACCCATTTGGGCTGTAAAAAACAGGACCGTGGGAGTACCCGCCCATTCCAACAGGTCTGTTTACTCAAATGGGTTAACGTTCAAAAGCTCAAGGTGAAGCAATGAAAGACAAATATTAAAATGGGAACGTCCTGAGTTTTAAAAAGGATTTATTGGCCAAACAATTCCAAGAGAAAAATGGCAAATTTGGGGGAAAGTCATTATTCTTACAAAGAGACATTGCAAGTGTGCTGTGGATTTGGGTCCCAATTGCTGAAGAAAAATTCTGCAACACAAGCACATTTAAGAACAAGCCTGAAGAGGTTAAATTGTTTTTTTTTTTTTTTTTTTATTTAGAAGGCAGCTCTGTTCTGGTTCAGATTTCCATTTTCTGTTCCGAGGGGTTCATTCATACCTGCAAGAGACACGAAATTCAATCTGAGAATGGGCACAAGACTTTAACATGAAAAAGAACATTTTAAATGTACAAAACAAACCAAAAAAAAAAAAAGTTAAACCTTAGGTCTGCTCTGCTGAAGATGTCCTTTTACCTGGAACGTGGGCTGCAAATGACTGGCTGGAGTCTGAAGGTGTCAAGGATTTCCAGAGGTCTTCAAACGACTTGAGAATCTCCGGCTTCAGTTGTGCAGCACTGAAATATTGTTCAGGGGGCAAATATACTAAATCCGAGTCATCCATGACAGAAGAAAATGGCAGATCTAAATCGTTGTTGAGCTTCTGTATGTAGTTTATGTCAAGTAAAGGAGTAGATTCTTCTTCCTCTGCCCTTTTGAACTGTTGGCTTTCTTCCTGCAAGGACTCCACATTCTGATTGGTACTTTGATGCCCAGGAAGCTCTTCCATTTTAGAGTTTGAAACGTGAACCAGGTTTCTGACATCTACAGAGTCGTCACCGAAACCGATTGACTGCTTTCTCGGGGGACCGTGTCGCAGCAGTACATAGCTCTGTGGTCTTGAATGAGAATTCAGGGCTTGCTCTGGTTTGGTGGAGTTATTTGAGTCAGGTTGCGCTTGGGAGTCGTTGAGGGCTTTGGAGTTGCTCCGATTGGAGTTCGGAGCATCTTGAGGCATGTAGTGAAGAGAGAAAAAATTGTCTAGTGCACGTTTGAAGTGATGTGATGAACTTTTAAGTTTGGGTTTGTGCAGTGACTGCTCGATGTTCGGTTTGCCTCGTTGCTCTGCTATAAATGAGCCATGTTGGTTGATATAAGACATGAAGCTAGGCCTGGAGTGGGTCGGCTGAGCTAAGAATTGGCTGTTTTGCTGTGGAGGAGAATCAATGTTAAATAGCTCCCTTGGCTCTAACTGTTTACCACCTGAAGCCCAAAGTTCAGAGGGGTCACTGGAGCCTGCAGGTTTCCTCTGTTCCACATTTGGCAGCCCAAAATGTTGGGGTAAAAGTAACCAGTGGGGATTTGATGAATCAGTTACAAAATAAGGGAAAACTGGTAATTGATTTGCAGTCTTTGTAGGACTACTTCTAGGTAGTGCAGCGGGGTTGCCATCTGGTGGTTGGAAATACTCTGGTTTTTGACCTTCAGCCCAAGGGCCCCAGGGGGGTGAAATATGAGCAGAGGTGCGGGCTCCTAAAGACTCCAATATTGCCGCTTCTGAAAGCTTTTGAGGAATCTGCCCACCTTCCAGGCTCCCACTAAAATCAGGATATACCTCTCGAGAAAGCGGCTGACTCGTATAAAACCGAGGGTCATCTTTATCCTCCTGTCCAGCAGAAATATGAAGATGCTGATGAAACGCAATTTGGAGGCAACAATTAGAGAGTCCAGATGGGCAAACGTGAGGACAGTGCGCAGGCAGAACACGAGAAGTGGGTTTCAAGACTGAGGACGTCTCGGCACCTACTTTCCAAGACAGTTGGCAAGGGCCATATACTTTTCCTAGAATAATTTCACCTGGCATCTTAGCTAGTTGGCTTTCAGGCAACAGCTGATTATACAAGCACATTTGGTGGTGTGCTGCAGGCTGTGATGGCTGAGGAACACGTGGGGGGTTTATAGCTGGCTTTGGTTGAGTGTACAGAGACTGGTACGTTTGACTGTCAGAGCCTTCAGGCTGTGGTTCAGAAGGCTTCGAGGGAAACTGAAGTTGAGGCTTTTGCGGGTTGTAGAATGGATGGTAAACAGGGCCTTTAGTGACGTCTATATGTGGTGGCTGAGAGACTGTGGGGTTTGACAGCTTTGGCTCAGTGGGAAAGTGAAGAGACGTCTGGTATAACTGGCTCTGGGGGGTTGAAGGCTGTGGTGGCTGAGTATTTGCAGGTTTTGGAGTTGGCTTTAGTTGAGCAAAGTAGTCCAATAAAGGCTGGTATACTTGGTGTTGAGGGGTTGCGGGATTTGGTGGCAGAGCTACTGCAGGTTTTGGAGTTGGCTTTAGTTGGCTGAAGTAGTCAAATAAAGGCTGGTATACTTGGTGTTGAGGGGTTGCGGGATTTGGTGGCAGAGCTACTGCAGGTTTTGGAGTTGGCTTTAGTTGGGTAAAGTAGTCCAATAAAGGATGGTATACTTGGCCTTGAGGGGTTACAGGTTGCGGTGGCTGAGTAACGTCAGCTGGTTTAGAAGTCGACTGTGGCGGGGTATAGTAGGGAAAGAATGCTTGATATCGATGGCTCTGGGTGGCTCCATGTTGCTGTGGCCACATAACAACAGCGGGCTGTGAGGATTGTCTTAATAGGGCACACAAGACATGGAATGATCGGTATATTTGACCTTGAGAGCTTTCAGGGTGTGACGGTTGAAAGATGGTGGGTTTTGAAGCTTGTGTCTCTTGGGTGCATGAGAAGAAAATCGGCTGGTATTCCTGGCCTTGAGGAATTTTAGGGTGTGGCTGCTGTGAAGCAGCGTTTTCTAAGGTTAGTTTCCGCTGGCTGCACGAGAGGTAAAATGGTTGGGGTACTTGGCCCCGAGAAGCACCAGCAAGTTTTGAAGCCGTCGTCCCTTGGGTGCAGATGAGGTGGAATGGCACGTTTTCAGACATTGTGGGATGCAGCTTCTCAGGTTTCTCTGGTAATTTTTCTAGATACAGTGGATAAGAATAAGCTTCAGGTGAAGTTTGTGTATGATAAACTTGGTTTGGGAGTTTCTGTTCACCTTTTGGGTAGCTTGCAGGTGGCTCTACAGGTGTTTGAGGAAACTGAGGTGAAAGATTAAACTGATATTGAAACTGATCAACCCCATGTTTAGGTGGTGGCGATTTAGTCACTTGTGACCATGTTGGCAGCATTTCAGGTGACTGATAAAAGGGAAATCGATGGAAACCTTCATCTGTAGTTTGAGGAACTGCAGACTTTGTAGGTGTAGGGATAAGTGGCTGTTTAGTAGGGGTGGTCTCTGGATTGGTAAAGTGAGGGGAAAAAAAACTGTAGTAAAAAAATGGATCAAATTGTTTTGGGACTTGATTTGGCTTGCTAGGACTTTCTGGGCTTTGAGGAAAGTCTGGAGTCTGGGAGCCAGTTTGACCAGAACGAGGGGTTAAAGGAAGCTGTGGCGTACGGAAAGGAGACACCCAGCCTCCTGGCTTTTCACTCTGCTGTACAGGGTCTTCTGTGGATTCTATATGAGCTGCCAATAATGATGGACATGAAATCTTTGTTTCTTTATCCACAGCAAGCGCGAGGGTGTACAATCCATCCTGTGGACAAACGTCAGGAAGTTAATTTTCTGCCTAAAAATAAGGTGAAATCAAGCCATACTGAAATGTTTTTTTTTTTAAATAAAGTATTTATTGTCGGTAGCCTCCTGAATTGCCTCAGTTGGGAGAAATAAAATTTCTCTTTTGACAGGACTGATGAGCTAACAGCTAGTCTAAATGCATCTACAAACCAAAGTAGATTGAAATGGCTCCAATCTCAAGTTTCATACTTTATGCAAACACCTTTTTTTCCTTCAACTTTCATATTGCCGTTAATTTTGCATTACACTGTTCATATGGCATTTTATATTTGCAAGCATAAGTAGCACCACCTGTAGCCACATGCAGCACTTCTGGAGCATCCAGGGGTCTGCAGATATAACTGTAATGCAAAACTGAGGGATAGCATTTGCATGAATTGCAGTTGAAGGGTTGCAAAAATCAGCTATGGTCTAAGCTACATTTGGGCTAGCCATTAGCTCAGTCCTGTTAAACATGAACTTTCCAAACTGAGGCTGTTCAAGAAAGCCATCTTCAACAAAATGTAGAACCTTTTACACAGAAACCCACTTCAGTATGGCTAGAGCTTTCATTTAAAAAGAAGAAAAGCGAGGTAGAAATGATAAAACGGACCTTTTTCCCCAGGCAGGGGGCGTAGCGTACAGAGATTACCACGCCTTCAGGATGTTCGACTACTCCAAATGCACATCTGTGCGCAGCTGTCAATAAAGACTCCCAGTTTCCATTTACTGCAAACAAACAAATCAATACTACAGAGGAGAAAAAAAAAAACCTTCAAGGAGCAGACCAATCAAAGGTGTCCCCAACTATTAAATAATTCAGTTCCTCATAAATGCAACAGCAAACAGATGTCCTTTAACTAATTGTGTACCAAAAACGGGCAGAATGTGGAGCCCACCCCCAACAATTGTGGCTATGATCTGATAAAAATAAACAGTTTTTAGACAATATCTTTTCTAGTCATTTACAAAAAACACATGCAGCCTGAAGTTTAGTTACAGCTAAACCGTTTCCCCACAGTAAATTAGACTGAAAGAGAATGATGGCTGTTTGTGCCTAGGATTTTTTTTTTTTTTTCGTTTTTAACTGCAGTCATTCAGACATGAAGCAGAAAGGCATCAGCAGAGGTGCAGAGACACATGAATCACAAACACCTCTGCAGATCGAGCCAGAGGTCAGTCAGAATAAAGTTCAAGCTTTAATCGCAGACTGACCCATTTCCATGTGAAAAGCAGGAAATGTCAGTGCTCCTGTTTATTCCTTAGTCATTTCACTGAATTTTCACCACAACTGGTATCAACTACTGGAGATATTCACGTTATTGGTGGATATAGATGTGGCAGAGAGTAACATTTCTAAAAATGTTTATTGAGGGACTGTGTGAACTCTGATGCTGACGTCCCAGAACGGTCTTTGTCTTGATCAGGGGTGTCAAACCCAGTGACGCAAGGGGGCCAAAATTAAAAATTTGGTCCTAGCCAAGGGCCAATCACGATCAATACTTATTAAAAATTACATAAATTAATTAGTTTTAGATGTATTATGTCAAATCATCCATATAGAAATATCATTGACCTTTTCCCAGTTACAGATTATACAGAATTTAGATCAAACTTCAAAAAGCTCATCATTAGCCGTCATTTCTTACGCCTCACTCAGCTTTTAAATTATTTTTTTTAACATTAAAACAGATTTTTTTAAAAAGCCATCAACAAAAACCTGATCAGACAGAAATTAAAACTATATATTGTTGGCTTCTAAGTCACTGTCAGGAGAAAACTTCAGTTTCTTTAAGCAAAATAAGAATCAGAGACTCGATCTGTCCCAGACTAGAGGGCCGGACCTGATGAAATCTAAACCTTATCTTGGGGGCCGGATGAAATGTTACAGAGGGCCGGATCTGGCCCGTGGGCCTTGAGTTTGACATGTGTGGTCTAGATAGTCTTTTGTACAGTGGGACATATTCTTTGTTTGTTTATTTGGACACATTCAAGCCACACTAAGTTATAAAGTCAGATGACAAAGTGATACGTTATCGATGCTGCTCTATGCAAGCGTCACCAAGCCTCAGAGGTTATGATGCATTTCAAGAAATAGTACTCGTCACGTCTTAAAGCATAAATGACTTGAATATCATAATTTCCATGAAATAATTACTCAAACAGGAGCACTAATGTTCAGGGTTTTTTTTGTTTTGTTTATATTTTTGACCTTTGCTCTTTAATTGACCTACAGATCCTGCACTGCACTAAACACGAGAACTCAAGCAGAAAAGCTTACCTTTTGCTTTGATTTCAGAGGCAGAGCTGGTCCACTCGGTTTGCACAACCATCCCCTCGCCGTGGCAGGTGACCATCGGAGGGACCGATGACACGTGTTCAATCATAGGACATGACATCCTCACGGGGAGGCCCCACCAGCGCAGCGGAAGAACGTAGCTGTTCTCCTAGAACCAGAAGAAAGCGGAGTTCCTGCTGGAAAAAAATCGACCGGGCTGGGTTCAAACATGCAGTACGTTTTGAACATGGAAAACCCACCTCGACGACGACAAAGCAGCCATCATACGGTGCCACCAAGACCAAATTGCTTTGGGTTGACCTGATGGTATAACCACAGCTTGTAGGCAAATTGGCCAGAGACAGAGGAGACAAGTGACCTGAGAGGGTTAGAGATTTATCAGCACAGGACAAAAATACTTCTGCGTTAAATGATTAATGCACGACTGAACGGGAAAAACGGAAACATTCACCCCTGTCTACAAAGATGAGAGCTGCAGGGGTGAAGGCAGCATCATGGACAAGAAGCTTCATGGAGTCTCGCGTGCATTCAACCTTCGACTCAGATTCAAGGAGGCGCTGCGTTGCCGCAATATCCGACCTCGGCCAGTCATTGTGGTCGTGTGCTGTCTTCTGCCACCAGCCTTTAAAACAAAAGATTTGCACAAGTTCAAACACCTATATAGCAGACATTGGACAAGCCGAATCGCAGGAATTCAATGTCGCAATCATAAAAACAAACATTCGTACCCATATCTGCCTGGTAGTCCGTCACCACATCCAGCACGTTCTCTGTGGAATTGGTCCCGTTGAGTTCAGCAGCTCGCTGTGAGCTTCGTCCGACTAAGAGTCTTCCATGGTGCTGGCGGCTTCTTCCAGCCGGACTCCGGGCGTGTGCCGAGTTTCCTCTTTTTTCGTCCAGCGCCTTAAGCCTGGTCATTTTCGTACAGTGGCAAAGTGAGGTCACAAACACGAGAAGGCCCAAGCATATTACGACAACACCGCCCCCGTTCGCTCTACACGCCATTAGCACAAAAACAACGACCAGAAGCAGCACTGCACACGGGCAAAATGCCTCAGCAGCGGTTCACAAAAGCTAAGTAATGCTCCTAGTAGGTCTGTTTGAAGCCCAGGGCTCGAACGCTGCTCCTAATTATGGCTGACCAAACACCTGATGACTGCAGGTGTTGGTAGTTGGGCTGAGGGGGACTGTTAGGCTGCATGAGAGAAAAGTTTGAAAAACAAATATTCTACGGCCTTCCATGATCGCTCAGTAACAGTAATTCAGACTTTTAAATGAAGTTTACTTTATGATAGATGTTTCTTACATGTTGTGCTCCAAGAAGAAACATTTTTAAAAGTAAAGGCCTCCCGTTCTTTAAAGTAATGTATATTGCCCACCTCCTTTTTTTTTTTTTTGCTGTATGTGCTGTGAATGACTCTCAGCTACTACCACACCAAATTTTAGCTCGGTATCTCTAAAACCGAGTTGTGGAACTCTGTGTGCTATTGGTTGGCTGTGGCGACCATCTTGAATTGCCAAAAGCTAATCGGTTGTAGATGTAAATCACCAGTGGGCCGTAGGATATTTTTGCCAACACAGCAGACAAACAGACCTTATTAGATTTTTACGAGCTAATCAGAAAGCACTTTTGGGTGTTCTATTTAACTTTTGTCTGGACTAGATTTATTCTGCTCAGGGTTGTAAAAAATACTAAAAAAAAAAAGTACTGGAGTATGGCCCAGGTTACTGGATACTTCAAAATGTCTTCTAGCTCATAAAATTTGGAACATATATATACAAAATGGACAGAATTGAGACTGAAGAATGGCAAATCCTACAAAAAAGGTGAATAAAATCTAGAAAAAAAGTAGTTTTCTTCTAGATTTTTTTTCTGCTTTATGCTAACATTGTGCCCTGTTAATGCTAATTCAACCCTGCTAATTGCTAATTCAGCCCTGGATTTGCTCATATTCTGCTCTGCTAATTCTACCTGCTAATGCTAATTCTGCTCATTTCAGCTGTTTTTTTTTTTTTACTCCTCAGTTCCTTTCAGCTTCAGCTCAGTCATAACTTTCCCACAGAAGACTACTTCATAATTTCAGAAATAGCCCATTTAACCACAGTGTTCAAGCCTTCTTTATTGAAACATACTGCTACATGTTGCACTGTTACCTTTCAAAGTAAAATTTAGCCAAGCCTTAAAACAATGTTTGTTTTAAGGCTTGGCTAACCTGTTCTATACAAAGCTAACCAAGTGGCTGGTTAGGGCCCCCAGACCAGCAGGGGGCCCCAAAGAGCACTTTAATATTCACATAAAATGAAATGACACCTGGTTTAATCTACATTAGTTGTAATCAGAATGAGAGTGATAAGTGAGTGCTAATTTATGGATGTTTGCCTCTTGGTTTTGCTCAGGTGATTGTCAGCTACTACCACATCAACGTTTGGCTCAATATTTGTAAAACCAACTGAGTTATAGTCCTCAGCTGTGGCGGCCATCTTGAATTGGGTTTTGTTCACAGGTTAATCAGCTGCAGAGTCCCCTCCAGTGATAACCTTTCATTAAAAACTGTTCTGGGCACAAATATTGCTCATTTGTCTTCGGTGGCAGGTCTAAATAATATATTTATATAATAATAATATATATAAGTGACTAATGTGCCACACTAATACAGCATCCTTTTAAAGTTGTCTGCTTATCATCAACCTCTGAAAGGTGAACGCAGATGAAAATGTTTGTCTGTTAGCGAAATACCTTTTGAACCACTGGACAGATTTTAATGAAACCCTGAAAGTCTTCATTAGATGTACGTCTACGACTGATTGTTGTCGTTACCCCAATTCAAGATGGCCTTCACAACTAATGAGCTAAAGTTTGATGTGGTAGTAGCCGAGTCATCCTCAGCACATTATTGGAATTTTGTAACATCACATGAGATCACACACAAAATCATTTACAAGGTTTGCACAAAACGGCTTCAACTCATTTCTCATAAGATGATCTTAGTCTAAAACGCCAACAGAAATGAGTGTCAGGAAATAAGAATTGCTTCAAGGACTACTAGGCCTTTAATTGTAATTAACAAACGCACATTACATATTTTATTATTCAGTGCAGATTAATTTAAGACAAAAGCTGTAATTTCTGATAGAAAAAAGCATATCTTTTAGATCTAATTCACAAAGAAGTTGAATAAGAAATGTAGGTAACTAACACTTTTAAATTTGCCCATTTTGTCCATTGTAATTTTTAATTAATTTGCTAAACTATAACTACTGCAAATCAATACTGTTCTCATGTAAACACTTGGATTATTCCACTTTTTATGGTTTTACTCTGTTCGTTTGTTTTTAAATATAGACTTACTTTGAATTTGGAGAAACTTTTTTTTGATCCAGCTGAAATATTAGCCATTCTGTGCCTGTCGTTGGCATACAGCCTAGAAGAGTTCTTCAGTTTAGGCATTTAAAGAACAACAACAAAAAAAAAAGAAACGTACCAGCTTCACCTTTGGTTGGATCAACTTTTATTTCATCTGTCTGTAAACAAGATGTCTCAATTCATGGCATCTCAAATTGTTTCGTGACAGAAAAATCTCAAAAGAAGACAAAATATTGCAAACTTTTTTTTTTTTTTTTGAAATTCTGGACATGTTCCACAAAGTCTGGAGATCATGGATGCCAAAATATCCCTTAAGAAAGTGCCATTAAAAGTTATTTCTTTCCAGGGCAGCAGATACAAAGCCAACTCGTAAGTAGTAACAGATCAGATATTTAATTTTTTTTTTTCCTTCTTATGGCACAAAATACACAGTTATTGTCAGAAAAATTTTCACAAGACAACTTACAAATGTTCTTTTTCCAACCAACACCATTTTCAATATGTTTAGTTTACACAGCATTGTTTTTAAATAGATTTTAAGTACCATACTATGACGATTTGAGAATACACCTTTGATGACTAGAAGCACAAGGCAAATAATTCCAAAGTGTTGGAGCCCAGCAGCCTCGGTTTACAGTCAATGCATTCATACTGTTGGAAAACAAAACTCACACTGCCATTTTAGTAACCAATGAAGTTAGTGGAACTTAAAGAGGTGGTGAAAGGTTTTAGTGTTGAAGTCTAAAGAAGCAGTTGTGTTGTACAGTCGTCTCAGGGGAGGGTTTACAGTCAACAGCACATCTCTACAATAAGAATACGCTGAAGTGACCCTCTTCGGATGGAAATTGGTCCAAGTGGGAGGGCAAACTTACAAGTGTTAAAAAACAGCAGGAGATGACTGGTGTCGGAGCTGTCAGAGATGGAATGTCCACTGAGACTTCAAGACGGGACCAATTTTTAGCAATAATGACCTTATTTGTGTTAACAGCCCAACACCACATTGTGAACCTTTTTTTAGACCACATTCACAAGCAAAAAAAAAAAATCATGTGACGGGAGGGTAAAATGTAGAAATAAAAATAACTGCAGCTGGTAAATGAGTACACACAGATACAAGGCTTCAGGAGGAGTCTTGTTTCTTTAATGGAGAGCTGAAGAGGGAGGAAGACGAAAAGAAAATGATTTTGGCTACACTGGGCAGAGGGAACAGACGCCAATTGGAATAATGGTCACAAAAGGCAAACATTTACAAACTGGAACCACCATTACATGTGTTCGTCCTCTACAAACCAGCTGATGTTAAAGGCCAGTCTAAATTTGTCCAACATTTTTTATTTAACTTTGCAATTTTTCCTTTTTAAACATCTCAATGAACATACCATCACTGTAGTGTCAAAACCCATGAGAAGCACAATGGTAAAGCGGGCCAACGAAAGGCTGTGTATGAAAGTAGACCGGGTGTGCCACCGTATCCCAGATGTAGTGTCAACACGACATGGTAAGCGGGAGTGGGCCGTAAGGTTGAAGAATGGTGGCGAGGTTGCTTAGTATCCAGACTTCCTCAGGTAATCGGCCATTGAATGTGCTTTCTTGTTAAGAGTTCCACCATGGACCGCCTCCTTTCCCATGACTAAAACCAATACTGGAGCACACAAGGGGGAGGGGGGGGATAAAATAAAAAAAGAAAATGAACAAAATTGAAGAGCCTTCCCCCAGCCCCGAGCAGGATGAAGGGAGCAGGGGAAAAAAAAACAAAAAAAACACAAGGTGACACAGCATCTTACTCTTCATTGCTATTAAAAGTTTCCAAGACATTTGACTGCTTGTAGGAGAAATCTTAACAGCAATACGGTTTATTTTTTTTTCCTCTTCTTTTTGTCCCTCAATTTTATCTGCGTGAGCTTGAAAACATTAAAAGCCTGAATCTCTCAAGTATTTTGCCATTGCGTAAGCCCTCTTATTCAAGCCGCCTCCATGGACCCCTTCTTTGCCCATTACAAGAACCAAAACTGGAAGAGAAAAGATGGAAAGGAAAAAAAAAAGAAAAAAAAAAAAAGGAGGATAGTTAAGAAGTAGTAAGATAAAAAAGGAAAGACATTTCAAGCAAGAAAAGATAACTAAAATGTACTTAAAGCTATTTATAAAATCTGACCAGTTTCTGCAACAGGATAGTTTAATTAAACGTAATTAAACATTTCACGTGACTCTGCTTTTTTGGATTTAAGACTTCTTAATAAGCCTCAAGATGGTAGAGTCTTTACCAGAAAACAGCTGAAACTAAAACTGGTGAGCCAGAGAATTAGGTGAGGTTTTTTTAAATAAGATGGCAGCCCAGCTCAGTCTGTCAAATCACATTAAAACTAAAAAACACGAAGCAGCGTACATTTATAGTGTTGTGCCGACTGTAACACCTCAGTGGGTGGCTGTAGGTTAAACTTTAACGTGTGTAATAGACTCAGGGAAAAAAGGAAAAAGAAATGTTGGAAGGTTAAGGGATAGTTTGTTTGTTTTTTTTTCAGTGTGAGGTTCCTTACAGAACAATGAAGAGGTACCTAAAATTTACCACTCTGGACCAGTTTGAAAAAAAAAAGAAAAAAAAAAAAAAAAAGCTTTTTCCTGCCACTGTGAAGCAATATGCTGTGTCAGTTATCAACATCTTACCTGTTGTAGATAGCTCAACAGTCTTGTTGGATTAAGATTGTCTAACAGATATTAAAGTGCACTGCTACAGTCTTTAAAAACAACTCCAGGCTCAGATTTAATAATGGTTCGAGCAAATGTCCTTTTAAAACTTTCACAATGCTGCCAAGTTTACGCTACATGGTTGGTGTGGTTATACGGGAGGCACGAACAGCAGGACACTTCCAGTGCAGTCTGAGGACTTCCAGCAGGAATATCAACACTTCTGCTGGAAGAACCCTGCGATGCAAAAAAACTGGACACGTGTAAGCGTGAAGAAAATAGCTTTTTGCATAAACGGCTACAAAATTCTGAAAGTGGAGTCGTTTTTAAAGATGGCAGCAATTAGCTGATCAGAATTAAAACCCCCATTTGTCCACACTGATGTTGTTCGAAGAGCCATCTACAAGAAGGCAAGATCAACCTAAACTTCTCCACAGAACTCGACGTCAAAATAGCCAGAATATCCCTTTAAGCAAGAATGGGACTTAGTCTCCCCACCCTTAATATTTTTACATAATGTCAATTTGTTTCAAGTATTAAAAAGGGTTCGGGCTTCAGTTCTGGAAACTATATATGGAGTTTCACATTAAAGCTAAAAAGGAGAATATTATCTAGAATTTCCCTGAAAGCCTTACAGGATGTGAGGTTTACTGTTGCCAGGTGAGTCAACTATGGCTTAGTTGTGTAATTAGTACCACTGTTCCCTGCAGAAATTCAGTAATGCCTCTTAAAACCTAAATATCAATAAGTGACAACACTGCTAAGATCCTATTCAAGGTCCCTCCTAACGCCTGAACCTACGGACACAACGGACATGGACCTCATTTACCTTTTCCAGCTCTTCCTACAGAAATGTTGTACGTAGGCTCTCCTCCCTGGCTCTTCGTCCTGATGTCCATCGTCCAGTCCCCGTCATCCTGGAGGCTGTCTCTGAGGACCGAACACTTCTTTGAGCCCAGAGTGAGACCGTTGGTGTAGAAAGTCTCCCGGTCCTTGCCGACTAGGACGTCAATTTCCTGAACCTGAAGGGAAAAACAACAACAAACAAAAACAACGCAGGTTCTGAGTTTAGGAAAGGCGAGAAGCTTTACATTCATGTCAACATTTTCAGTTTTTCTATGCTTGGGTTAAGAAGTCAGCCAGATGGAAATGGACTTCACAGCCATGACAAATAGGTTAATGCAATTTTCTGGGCTTTAGCTTTACTGACATTTTAAAACTAAATTTCTTGGAGATAACACTGGCTCACACAGCAACACCCTTTCCTGCCAGTATTGACCAATTCATTCATTTATTAACTGTGTGACGTCACTTATAATTGAGATGAGCTTTATAAACAACATTTTAACATTTTAGCTGCTTCTGTGTGGTTTAAGAGGAACAAATAGTAAGTTTACCCATGTTAATTTGTTTTAATGTCGGCCATTTGCTGCTTTCATAGTACATGAAAGCAGCAAACTACTTAATAGAAGTACAGTTCTTACCCCTGACGCAGTATTATATGAAACTAAAGTAACATTTACCTTTTTAAGTGGGAACAAAAGGAAAAGCCTAGTGAAACCCACAGATGAAAAGGCGCAGTAGTCGGTTTCTAAATGAAAGTCAGTCCCCATTTCTGTTCAAATTAACATGCTAGCAGTTGGCTGCCATTGTTCCAGCAGGTCCTCAGGGTCTGAGCTCGAAGGCTAGCCGAGGCAGTGCTGTCTGCCTACAGGTAGCCGGTGAAGTAGCAGCTTAACTTCAGCTAATTGAAGCCGCCGTGCACACAAAAGCATGCGCGGCGTCTGCCAGACACCGTCTACTTGCTGGCTTCAAACGGGCTCACGGCTGGAGCAGTCTTTAACAAAATAAAATAAACACCATTTATCGCTCACTAAAAGGCAAAAAAAAAAGAAAAAAGATTGGAGGTCCAGCAGTAAGACGGCGACTGAAGACCTGCCACACGAGGTTTAATCCCGCAAGGTGTCCCTGGCAGGCGGCAGCCGCCGCAGGCCACCTTCTGATAAGCTAGTTAGCCCGCTAGCCTAGCTCGGCACCGTTAGCTCTGCAGTCATTCAGAGCCGGGGAAGTAACGGTTTTCTGCCCTTCGTCCGCCGGACACCCACAACACCTTCAACAGAGACGACACGGTCTAACAAGACTCACTACACTTTTCTCCTTACCGTAATGCTGTTGAAAATGCCACCGGCATGCGCTGCCCAAACATATTTGGCGTCAGTATACCCAACAATGGCGCTATCCTGACAGCTGCCATCGGCCATCAGGTTTTCCACGTAGCTTTGCCAAGACATACTCAAGAAATTGAAGCTATATATTTATATATTTTTTCTTTTAAAAAAGGGAACACACACTAAAGCTTTGAAGGTTTGACTACCCCAAAAAAGAGAGAGTCGGAATGGAGAGGGGGGAGAAAAAATGTCTGCAGAAGAATTTAGAGTCTCCAATCTAAGCCACACTCCGACGTTGACCAACGCGAAGGCTGGGGCAGCGAAGAAAGCCAGGGCAGTGAGGCGGCGGAGGCGGCGGAGGCGGCGGCAGGGTGTAGTCCGCGTCAGATCCCTCCGCACAATGAGCCGCCGCGCGCTTTTATGGCGGCGGCACGCGGCGGCACGCGGCGGGATCGGGAGGGATCGATCAGGTCCGGAGAGAGGACGGAGAGGACGGAGCCGCGCGCCTTTTTACCCCTTTATTTCTCAGAATAGGGTTGTTTTTTTAAATATATAGATATAGTGCGGCAGCTGGTGCTGAGTCTGCTAAGCGCTCAGGGTTCAAGACATTTTTTCCATGTGGTGTTTCTGAAATGTTTAACTTATTGTTTATTAAAATGTTAGCTGATTAGAAGGTGCTCAATGATGGCTACTGTCAAATCCTCTGTTAAAGTTTTAATGTTTGTGCTGCAACTCTTTTAACTTTGGCTATGCTTCTTTTGGCCAGGACTCCCTCGAAAAGGAGGTTCTTAATCTCAGTGGGACTTTCCTGGTAAAATAAAATAAAAAAATAAACTAAATTTCTGCTGGGGCAGGGGCCCCCCAACCACTGAGCCGAGGGCCCGTACCAGTCCATGGATCATTTAGTACCAGGACACAGAGAAATATTAGAACCATTCCTTTAAAATGAATCTGTGTATAAATTTTCATATACTTTGGTCTGCAGAGTTTTCTTTTAAAAAAAAAAGACCACTTCCATTTCAGTATAAAAAAAAGAAGACAACCACTTTTCTTTTCAAGACCAAATTCAGTTTTATTCATAAAACACATTAAAGGCTGAAGCAAGTCAGAGAGCAAGACCGAAGGATCTTCAAATCAAGTCTTTGGAGCACAGGCATAAAACTGACAATAATTAGCTGTAATTTAGTCCCGTTCCTCCTGACAGAACTGGTGGAACTGAGTCAGGTTTGTTGTCTTTTCAGCTCTGAGCACAAACTCTCTATGGGACTGAGATCAGGACTTTGTGATGGTCGCTCTGAAACACTGACTTTGTTGTCCTGAAGCCTGTTTGTAACTAATTCAACAGTCTGCTGAGGGACATTGTCCATTTGAAGACATGTTTGTGTCCAAGCTTTAACTTCCTGTCTGTCTTGAGATGTTGCTTCATTATTTCCACATAATGTTCTTTCCTCATGATGCTATTTTATGAAGTGCACCAGTCCCTCCTGCAGTAAAACACCCCACACCATGATGCTGCCACCCCCGTACTTCACAGTTAGGATGGTGTCCTCAGGCTTACAAACTTCCTCTTTTTTCCTCCAAATGTAATGATGGTTAATAAGGTCAAACAGATCAGTTTTAGTTCCATCAGACCACAGGACATGTCTCCACAGATTAAGGTCTTTGTCCCTGTGTGCGTTTACAAACTGTAATCTGACTTTTTGATGTTACTTTTGGAGTCATGAGTTTCCTTTCAGCTCATGTTGGTTCAGGACTGGTTTCTCTGTGGATAATGACTCTCTGAGCAGCTTCAGCAGCAGCTTCACAAGCTCTTTACCTTCTGATGGCAGGACATTCCCATGGTGCTTCTACTTGTGGATCATTGTTTGAACAGATGAAGCTTCAGGCATCTGGAAGTTCTACCCAAAGATCAACCAGAGTTGTCCACAATTCTCTTCCTGATATCTGGGCTGATTTCTGTAGATTTTCTCATGATGCCACACAAAGAAGCAGGAGGTTTGAGGTGTGCTTTAAATACATCCACAGGTGTGGCTGTAATTAACTTGTCAACCAACCAATCAGAAGCTCACCTGGGCTTTCCAAATTGTTTCAAGGCAATCTGATTTAATGACAGACAGGGAAAAAAATGGTTCTGTGTGTTTCATACAATAAATGGAAACATCTGGTTTCAACTAATCACCAAACTTTGACCACAACTATTGAAATCAACTCTGTTAGTAAAATATCACATAAACCTCAGGGTGGATTTGAATGAAACTTTCAGAAAGTAATCATTGGTTGTACATCTACAACTGATTAACTTTTGGAGTCAACCCAATTAAAGATGGCCACCACAGCCAACACAAAAATGGCTCCAACTCAGTCAGATTTACAGTTATTGAACTAAAATGTGATGTGGTAGTAGCTGAAAAACATTTACTAATTTCTACCATATTTGCTTCAGTGTCTTCTAAGAGAAAGAATTGGGATTTTGTCCCATGAAGTGCTCACACCTCCAGTCGAACCTTCTGACCTCTTTAAACACTCAGTGAGGACTTGAGGAGGATGACAGAATGAAATATTGAGAAATGGAGTCATATGTTTAAGCTGTTTTTCATTTCTTTGTTCTAATGGATTTTTTTTTTACTATCCTATAAATAATAAATGAATACTAGTTTTTCTTCAGAACATGATTATCTTTCCTCTCCACACGGATCTACTGTTTGTTTATTTTTAAAATTCATGTATTTTGTAAAATTGTCCCATATTGTATGAGGTACAATGAGTGATGCTTTTTTTAATTTTAGAAAGATAGTTTAGAAAAAATATAAATGCCAAGTGTGATGCGGAAAAGTTCAGTCAACTAAATAAAAAAGAACCAAAGACGGTAAATAAATAAAAAAATTATAATAATTACTTCCCTGTAACAATGCCTAAGTTACTCTTTGGCCACTAGAGGGAGTTTTATCCACAGTTTGTGATCATTTATAAACGATAAGTCAAAGAAGAGGTATAAAAAGCAAAAAACTAGTAAAATAGTCATTTAATCTTATTAAGAATATTTTGTAAAAACTTTTTTAAACAATGGATAGCTGAAACGAGAATTTCCCTGCATTACTGTCATTTGTAAAGTGCATATTTTTCAAGTTTCAGGGAAAATCACTCGCACACAGGTGTACATCGACCCATCGTAGGCACGAACGTCATGAACTTTTGGGCTTTTAATGATTTATTTTGAACCGTTCTTTTTCCAGGGCAGAATGATTTTACAACACACCACTTCAATGACTTTTAAAAACGAGGTTTGAGCACACACAGTTGAATTTAGTTTGTTTTTTTCTCAAATGAACACAGGGTCAAGTTACACATACAGGCTCAAACATATCCATACAACCCCAGTAATATCTGGTTAAATCTTTAGCAGGTTGGAGCTGGATTACAGGCTTTCAATATCCATCAACGAGCTTCTGCTCTCATTCTGGCTGATATCTGAGCACTCTTCCAGGCAAATTTCATTTAAATTGGTTGGTTTCCTGGCACGGACCTGACTTTTAAGCAAAGTTCACAAATTTTCAGAAGGGTTGATGTCAGGGCTTTGGGAAAGGTTCTGCCAGAAGCTTAATGTTAGCCTGATTTATCCAATCAGAACTCAGTTCTGATGTGTGGAACACGGCTCTCCTGCTGGAACGCCCAACTGTGTCCAGATTTCAACAGTGTTCTTAGATTGAAAAGCCTCAGTTTGACTTCTCTGCATGTATTTCTTGTTACTGTGGCCAACTAGCTCAATCTTTGTCTCGTTTGACCTTGAAACTTGGTTGGCACCCTCTCAGTCCCCGTTGACGTAAAGCTGGCTTCACTGTGGACAGAGACACTGGTGTTCCAGCAGCTCCCAGTTCATGGCAGACGCCAGCCTTGGTGCTTCCAGAACATCCTAACCAACGTCTTTCATCTAGGGGAGACAGATGAGTGTTGGTTAATCCAATAAGTGCAGTCAAACAAATCCTTTTTATGCTGGCAAAGAGAAATTCCAGCTGCAGTCAATCACGGTCACTGATGAAACGCTATAAAGTCTCGGCTCTGTCAAGTTAAAAGACGTACAGCAGTGTCCTCGAAGGCCACTGTCCTGCACGTTTTAGATGCTTCCCTGCTCTAACCCGCCTCATTTAGTAGAATGATCTTTTTTTGGCAGGTTCTGCACAAGCTTGTTAATCATCCATTGATTCAAATCAGGTGTTTTGGAGCAGAGGGACATTAAAACATGCAGGACAGTGGCCCTGAGGACCAGGACTGAACACACTGTTCTACAACCTACAGCACACCACTTTTTTAATATAATTTAGGTGAGTGTATGTTTATATTTGAACTCGTATGTATAATCTTGACCCTCAGTGGGCCCCAAATTAATCTGACATCCATGATGAGTGGATGGAAGCTGGCGAACATGAAGGCTAAAGAACCAACAAGTGTAACGGCTTGGCCTGATAACAACAATAAGATGTTTTTGTTGCCAACAGCTTTGATTGTCGTTCTTGAATCTCTCTCAGACCCTCACTAGATTGTCAAGTCAGCTTCCCTCTTGGGATCCACACTCAGATTTGTGCGGGAATAAATCTACAACAATCTCATTGGTTTGTTACACCGACTCACAGAAGCTGAACACAGATTTTTCAGACAACCCACAGGAAACTCTAAGAATCCTGTTTTATGAGGCTACTGCAGTGTTTCCCCATATCACTAAAACTGCAGCATAAAAAAATGCCAACAGATGGTGAGGGTCTGGAGGACTGATGCCTTCAGGTGCACTCTGGTACAGTTTGATTGCGATTCAGTCAACTAAAGTTTCATAACCAAAGAACACAGGACGGCCAAATTACATCTCTGCATTTTGATGGCTCACACTTTACATTTGATGAACAAAAAAGAAAAACACATGCACACAACAAATCAAATGACAAGGGTAAATCTCAGCAACTGAAATTATTCACACAGTATATACTTCATTCACTGACACTGTTGTTGAGTATTTAGCTTGCATGTAAGTGAAATTGATCATCATTTTCAATTAGGCTATATCTACTGATTATTTTCCTAATTAGTCATTTATTCATCTGAATTCTGTTCAGTTTGGTTTGCATACTTAGCACGAATTCACAAGTGTTTGCAATTAAAATACAGTGAATTAAATCAAAATAAAACAGAGCAATTCAACATAATGCTATTTATATAACAAGCTTTTTGTAAATACTGTTAGAATTTTATACAATATAATGTATCCAAAATGAGAGAGAATGGTGTGAATAACACCACAAGACGTTAATATTAATTAAATCAACCATCTGACCTTTTCTTTCATGAGTTTTTTTAATGGTTTCATTAAAAAAAAGAAGAAAATGTCACTTTTAAAGGGCCATTCAGTCTTTTTTTGTTGTTGTTGCTAGACTTGGAAAGTAGCTCGATTGTAAAGCTCAAAGATATAAACAGTTCTGTAAAAAGTAGAAGATTTAAACTCACGGAAAGTTTAACTTCGCGTTGCACAAAACAAATGTATGAAAATAAAATGTATTTTGCAATTTCAGTGAGCGATTTCTGCTCCGAACGCTCGAGAGTTCCCGCTGTGTGCAATTTTTTCCGAGGCTCCCTGAAAGCAACACGACGAGTGATTCACAAACGCGTCGTACGTAAACACACTACGCTCACTACTTACCCAGGATGCAGCGCGGCCGCATACAACATAGCCATCTTGTCAGGAGTGACTGAGGGAGGGAGCTGTAGGCGCTGTTAAGATTAACATTTTGTTTCAGGCGTGAAAAAAAAGAAATATTAGCATCTTTTCGCCCTTGACCGCAGATAACTTCACAGCCAGTGTCGCCGAAGAACGACTCAAAGCCGGAGGAGGAAGTGGATACTCTTTCGGGAAGATGTCTCACATACTTGTACCGACGTAGGGGGAGTGTGCGGCGGCAGCCACTTGGCTTGTTAGCTAGCTCGGCGAGTGGAGGACTGCGGGGCCTCCTCAGCCTGAAGTAGCTCCCTACAGCTGGGCGACACACTTTGCGACAACGGCCGGTCAACAAGTGGGCAGCCGGGGTATCAGCGGGCCGGCTCGGGCCGAGTGAAAGCCGCGGGAGGCGAGGCGGCGTGTGGCGGTGCTCCGTGAGCTCATGAAACTCAACAGGAGACCGAGAGAGGAAGAGGATGGCGCAGATTCATCTTGACTACAGTTAAGTAGGAAGAGGAAAATAGATGCGAGTGTGCTCTTTAGAATGATCTGAGCTTCGACAAAGCTTCGACACAGCTCGGCTTTTTTCGTCTTTTTTTGTGTTGTTTTGTTTTGGATGGAGGATAAACTTAGACACTCGGCGCCCAACATGTCGAAGATGCCGGCCAAGAAGAAGAGCTGCTTTCAGATTACGAGCGTCACCCAGGCCCAGGTGGCGGCCGTGGGGGCCGCGGACGACACGGAGAGTCTGGACGACCCGGACGAGTCGCGGACTGAAGACGTGTCGTCGGAGATATACGACGTGTCGCGCGCCGAGTACGAGCCGGCGTGTGACAGAAGCTCGTCCGAGGAGGCGCTGAACAACGTCGGGGAGGCGGAGGTGGTCAGCGCACCCCAGGCCGGTCAGTCCGGGGAGGGGAGGAAAGCTGGGGTGTCTGGTTCCAGTCAAGGCGGTCAGAACCCACCGGGGCCCGGTGGGTCCGTGAACGCATCTGCTGCAGTGACCAGCTCCGCTCCCACCTCCACAGTGAGCTGCTCCTCACGCTTCAGGGTCATCAAACTGGATCACGGTACTGGAGAACCTTTCCGCAGGGGCCGGTGGACTTGTACAGAGTTTTACGAGAAAGACTCTGAGGCCTCGCTCGGTGGCAGAACTGTAGATAGCATAAGACACCCCACTGTCACCCAGGACCCTGCCGCGGACCGAGACAGCGGACTTGGACCTTCGGGGGGTTCTGTAGTTTCCCCTCTAACACACTCTGGTCCGAGCTTGGGCTCCATGGCAGAGGCGTCTCTCTCTTCCTCTCGTCTACATTCGGCAGAGACACTACCGCCGCCGCAGCAGCAGGTCCTGCATCAGAGCTACCCCGCCGCTTCGGCCACGCACACTTCGTTCTCCGGTATCAAGCCCACAGCAGCACCAGCTCCGCCAACAGTAGGGCTTCCCCAGCCACACCTTGCACAGAACGTGCTTCCCGTCGGTCAGAACGGCCTGTCCCACCCCGATGTCCACCTACAGAAGTCCCCCATCATGCCTCCATCGTACGCTCCCCAGCAGCAGGTTCCTCTGGGCCACCTCATGCCCAGCCAGTCATCAGGACTGATGCAGCACCAGGCTGAGTACTATCAGCAGCAGCAGCCTACAGCAGTGCCAGCAGCGCTGTCCGGTGTCCAGTCCCTCCCAGTGTCCAGCCTCTCTGTGGGGGCGGTTGGACAAGGCCCCGCTCCGGTCTTGTCCCCAGCCTCTGGAGCAGCTTCGGTGCCGAGTCAGGTTGGAGATGTTTCCGGAGCACCGGGGGGATCTGTAACTGTTGGCCAGCCAGCTCTTGTTGCCTTGCAGCTGCAGCAGACTATAGGGTTCGGAGGTCCTGGGGCCTCCATACTGGTTGCTGGTTCAGGTCTGCCCCCGCAGACCGCCGGTCAGTTTCCCGCCACAGGACAACCGCAGCCCCTCGCTTCTGGCGTGCAAAACGTGCCTGCCATGGCAGTGGGTTCGAGCGTGCCCGCCGCTGTGCTCAGTGCCTCCAGTGCAGCTATGCCAAATGTGACAACCTCCAGTTTGCCTCCTGGTCAGATGACTCACAGCATAACCCCCATGGCTCTGGGGGTGCAGGGCCTCCCGGCGACTGGATTTGGACAGGCGGAGGGTGCTGGCTGTGGGAGGAAGTCCGAGGGAATCATCAACGCACAGTCTCCGGTTGTGTCTGGGAGGGACATGATGAAGCCCTTCATGCCTGAGACCCTGAATCTCAACACCCCGACTGTCAACAGCCTGTTTGGAATCCACATACCCGTCGACGGGGAGGAGGACAGGTAACATGTCTCTGTCCTTTTAAGTGTTTGAAATTCCTTGTCCCTTTACAGCATTATTGTTTACTTGCCTCCTCACAAAGAAACAGGGTTGAACAATTAAACGAGGAAGAAATGCACACATAGAAGTTTGTAACGGCGTGCTTGTTGAGCCGCTTGCTGCAGAAAGTTTTTCAGCAGCATTTGAGTGAATTAGCACTGCTCATTTAGCGTGTCGGGTTTTCTCTTTAACTTCTGGGCAGGCTGAATGAAGGGACTACGTAGGAAGAAGGTCGTAACGCACAGGAAGAAAACGCGGTTCTTCTTATTAGGGCCTAGAGAAAGCACCCATGGCTTCCTCAGCTCAGATGACGACTTGTTAAAGACACACAAACCGCCTCGCTGTGTGTGAGGCTGCGTGGTCAAAGTAGCGGGTGTAATATGTTCAACCTTTCCTTCAACCTCCAGGGGGCCATACTATGAAACGAATTCAACACATCCCAGGTATCTTTTGCAAATGCAGTCATTTACCAAATAATAATAATAATAATAATAAAAAAAAATCAGAACATGGGGAAATTTGAAATTCCTCATGGAGTGAAAGTAACACAGCTGCTGCAGGAGGCACAGATGTCGTCTCTAAAGCAGGAGTAGTGCCCTATAAAATCCATCCTTATTCCCCTCAAAATCTCTTTTATTTTTATTTATTTTGTCTGATGATGGTGTAGTGAGAGCAATGTTGCAGCACTACATTTTTGCAAGTTTTGACAGCGTGCAGGGGTGTCTTCTTGCCTCTCTGGATTGGTCGTCCTCCTTTTGCACCTGTTTAATGAACACATTTAAAGTGTCTTTTGTTTTTGTTTTATCCACAGTTTCATTAATAGTAAACTCTAACAAAAGTAAGCAAAAAAAAGTGTTTCAGTTCAACAGAAAAGTAGCCCTTAAAATCTGCCTGTAAGGAACTGTAACACGCAGTTCCTCATGTTTCATGTGAGAGAAAAGAAAGTTCTTTTCGTAAAAGTGGAAACGATATATCAACTGAAATCGCACTGTATTTCATAGTTAAATATAGCATAACTAGATGAGACTGATTCACTGAGGATGCTGTGTTTTTATTATTTCTTTACTGGACAGTTTTCAGCTCGACTCAGACAAAACTTCAACTAATTTTTCAATAGTTGAATATCTTGAGCTACAAAGTTAATAATAAACTAACATCTCACTTCTGCTGACGTGTGTTCACGTGGACGAGTTAGCCAACGTGCTAACATTAGCCGATTGCTCTCGTCACACTTTTTAACTTCTCTCCCCCCTGCTCCAGTCCGTTACGTGCCGATAAAGGATCTTGTTTTTACAGGATGCTGCAGCAGCTTAAATGATCTCTGTCACTGCGAAAAAACACAGATATTTAAAAAAAACAACACCATTTTTACTGTCTAACTCTAATGTCTAATGTAACTGAAATGTTCATCACATTTAATAAACTGCAAACAGAAACAATTCAGATCAGTCGGTGAGGATACTTCAGAAAGCATACCGAACATTTATTCTCCCTTGTTTCATACTTGAAAAGGTTTTAGTTTCCCACTGAAGTCTGATCAGCATCAACTGGACGTGTAAAAGAATATGAATGTATATCGCTCAGGAAGCAAGATCTACAAAGACATAGCTTGCGCCTCAGTGACCATTTGATTAAACGAGGATGTTTTTGTTATTTTTTGTTTTGTTTGTTCCAAATCTTTTCAAACGTTAACAGGAAGAAGCTTTCGAGCACTCGGTCGCTGTTTTAGGCGACACGAGCATTTCCTTCTGCTGAGCTCGCATAAAGAGGCTTCTCAGTGTCAAACTGAGTGGTTTCATTCTGAGGCGGGCGGAAGACACTCACTCACTCGCTCCTCATACGCCAGCTTCTCTCTCTCTCTCTTTTTTGAAATAGTTTTTTGAACTCTATTGGTCAGGAGGCAGTGATCCTAAAGAAGGCTTCTTATCTTTAAGTTTCCAGCACATATTGGTTATACATGAGCTTACTTCTTTAACCCACTGGTTGTGTTTTATATCGTAGGCCTCAGGGCAGTTTGAGGCGTTAAAATGTTCTGTTAGCCTCGAGCCAATTGCGGCCTCTGCGTAAACGAGCTGCAGGCCTGACCTCATAATAAGTCAGAAGATACAAACATGACAAACAGCGATAGAATTTGTGCTGCCGTCCTCGTGACAACGCAGTCAGCACTCTCGCCCCATCAGATACTTTATAGAGGACTTTTTCAATTTGTGCTGATCTGTCCTGAGATTTTGTTTTAATCCTCGGAGCCAATATGGCAGTAAGTAAAGAGCAGACGCCATGGCAGCAGCCTGTTTGTTTTGACTTCTCGCAGCGTGTTCTCCTTCTAAAAGGGATCTTTCTCGTTTCTCTGCTGCAGTGGATGGCACATGAGCGGAAACGATACAGTACCTAAAACCTCTCCGTGGTTTCCATTTACAGCCTCGTACATGTCAGGTTGTAGAGCAGCAGGCAGGAAGTGCAAGCTGTAGAAACTTGGCACCACGTCTTTTTTCTCTCTCCACTCACAGCATTTTGGTTGCATTTCAGCTTGTCACATTCAATTTACTGAGCTTTAAAGGAGTACTCTGACCATTTTGGAAGTGGGCTTCATGTGTAAAAGTTGTAAATAACTAAACGCTCACCTGTTGTAAATAGCTCTTTGAACGGCAGCGGTTAGGCAGTTTATGTCGGACAAAACCATTGAGCTGCTGTTGTCATAAAACGACCACAGTCTCCAAAATTTCATAACTGTTCCTGACATTTTTAAACCTTTACACCGCCGTCAATTTTGCATTACAGTTATTTACAGGAAATTCTGTGGTTATTTACTTACCTTGAGAGTTTTGAAAGACGCTCATGAATAGTGTTTTAATATTATTATTAATAATATTTTTAACAATAATAACAACAACAAAAAATGAGCACCCTAAGGAGCGACATGTAGCATTTCTGGGGGCATTCAGGGCTGACGTACAGCAGGAATATTATATTTCTGCTTGTGAAAGTGACAACAGCGTTAAGGTTTGTGTAGTGGCGTTTGCTGCTACTGCAGTGAAATGTTGAGATTGGAGCTGTTTTAAGATGGAGGCAATCCACTTTGGAAGTGGATCCATATGGACCGTGTCGATGAGCTAGCCCGGATGGACCCACTTGCTGCAATCTTACGACGACTAAAATCCTCAAACGTTTACTGCAGTTTGTGCTGTTATTTAAACTTTTACATCAGCGTCAGTTTTGCGTCACAGTGTTATTGTGGCTACCTGTTGCTCTGCGCCTGTAAACACGTTAATAACCACGTAAATCCAAACTAAAGGTTTGTAAAACAGCTTTTGCGCCAGCTGCTGTGGATTGTTTGAGAATGGAGCTGTTTTAAGACGGCAGCCGTCCAGTTTGGGCTAACTCTTAGCTCTTCTATGCATTCAGTTTAAATGCATAAACTGAGGTTTAAACTGAGGCCAATCAAAGAGCTGTCCACAGCAGGTAAGATATTAATGTTCAAACTGTTACACAGAAACCCACTGTATAGACTGTATAGGGGCTGGAATATCCCTTTTAAATAAATCTGATCCGTGTTTGTTTTACGCGTCTTAACGCTCATTTGTTTACGTGTAAGTGCTGGGAACACCTGACCATCAGCTGTGATATTACACAATATGTTTGTGTGCACGAAATTTTCAAGCTGCAGTTCACGTTCTCTGTTAGATCATATCTGATGTATGCTTTGCCATAAACGGGTCTAATATTTGTTTCTTCAAGCTTAAATTTGTTTCTGTTTTGACTATATTGAAATGTTGTGGAACCAGTTATCAGTAGTTCCTGTTGTGATGTTGTGGACTTATTAAATTTGCAGCACATTTCTGCTGGCGATGGAAATGAGATGCTTATATCTTTAGGTAATAACAGCGGCGTGTTGCACCAAATCCTCCCTGCGCGTCTCGTCGATGTGTCAGGTATGGGTCTGTTGGGACTTCGAATGAGCTCCTTTCTGATGCCCCTTTTACACGGGCCCTAATTCAGAAGACCGGCTCTACTCCGCTCTACTCTGCTCGATAAAGAATGCATCACGTTTCCACCGGCTAGTTTGGTCGGTAGCAGCGGAACGCCTCCTCGTGTGGCAGGGGGCGGGGCCGCGGCGCGGGGGTGTGTGCTACTGAAACTTAGCGCAAGTTGTGTAAACAATGGAAGTGCTATGGACAACGTTGGCCCTGTGTTGTTGCTGTTTTTTAAACTTATGGGGATTCTCCTGAGACTTCAGGAAGAGAGGCGCAGTGGAAGAAATGCTCTGGATGCTGCGATTGTTGCGCGGAGTAGGACATGTTATCCGGAGATTTCAGTCTTTACAGCGTCTTCAGCTGGGGGACAGGCGGCATAAACTTTGCAGGGTAAGCTAACGCTGTTGTTTATATTCCTACCGTCGCTCTTTATGCTTGCATCTGGCCACACCCACGACCAATGAGTGAACAGGAGCTAAGCTTGCGCCGAGTCCAAAGCAGGGACCAGCCTCGAAAAAATGCTGATGGAAACGCGCGCAAAGCAAGCCGAATAGAGTGGAGCCGGGACCTTTAGAGCTGGTGGAAAAGGGGCACGAGTAACAGCAGCAGGTCCCTCAGGAGGTGTGTGCCAGCTGCTGACCCCGCTGATAAGCAGGTCAAGTCAGTGACTTTATTACTATAACGCCGACTCGCAGCCCGTTTCATCTCGTGTTATATCGTCTCTGAGTGTTTCCAGGGTTCCTACATGCTTCCTAAAAGTACGGGAAAAATCTGAAATGTGCTTTTAGTATTTTTTTAGATTTCAAAAAATATGGAGGGGAAAAAAGGAGAATATGGAAAAACTTTTCTCTTCAGACTTCATTACTTTTCTAAAGATAAGTTTTATTTGTTTTGTTTTGAACTAAGTACCTCAAACAATCAAACAGCTTTTCAGATTTATCGTATATGAAAGATAGTACTGTGCAAAAGTTTTAAACCAGCCCCATTGTTGTTATACTTCAAAGATCTGGCTCCTTCTAAGGAAAGTTCAGTAATGAGGTATTATGTAAACATTGTGAAATAGCTTGTGAACTTTATAAAGCTTAAAATCATTTAATTTTAGCTATCAGTCTTTTTCCAACAATCTACTGTACACACAGAGATAATATTTGTGCATGGTTGCCAGAAATGGTTGAAAATTAAATAACAAAACTGGAAGTTTGAGTCTGAAGAAGTCTGGAATTTTAAAATAGAACAAGTCTATGATCTAATTCAGTTTTTTGTTTTTACACGTTTCTGTTCTTCTAATGTTTGTTTGCAGAAACGGACTAATGGTTGTGGGTCTATTTCTTAATGCTCGTTGCTGTGTATTCCTGTGCTGTGGTTTATTTGAGACTTCTGCTTTATGCAGCGGGGTTTCAGAGTACCTGTTCTGCCTGCGAGGACTTGTCTTTCATGCCGATAAGAGGAAGGGGCTCTTGTGATAGACCGGCCCTATCACACTCAGAGCAGTAGTCTTCCCACTGTGCCCCCGTTTTTCTGATAAGAGACCTGACAGTGGGGTGTGTCAGCCAACGTTACTTGTCACGGTCTTTTCCACAATGCAAGCTTTAAGTTAGATGATTGCGTTTTAGGCCTGGGCGACATGAAACCTCCCCATTGGACCCTGGAGGTGCTGGTCACAGCTGACTCTTCTCTCCCTCTCACTGTGCATCTCGGCTGCAGCATCAGGGCCGTCGGTGCTTCGAACGACTCCACTGATTGTCACCGTAGCCGTGGTGGGGCTGTGAGAATAGATGAGCTGCTGAATGACATTTCTTTGCTGCTGCTGCTGCTCTGGTATGCTCAGATTAAGTGGAGGAAGCTGCAGAGTGAAACTTGGTGTTCCTCTCTTCAAAAGGCATTTCAGCTCTGCTAAACACACCAACATCTCTTCCTCCCCCAGGTGTGTGTGTGTGTGTGTGTTGTGGCCTTTTTAACTTTTTACTGCCCTGAACAATTCACAAAAAACACTCTTGCCTTGAAGTGTTTTAATCGTACAGTACACATCAGTACTGCCCACGGTGTGTGTGTTGGTCTGTTAGGTTAGGAAAATATCTCTTGAACCGCCAGAGTTGTACTCTGTGAATGAGTGAATGTACTCTGAGAAAGCAATCATTTGGTGTACATCTACTACTAGTTCATTTTCGCAGTCAGTCCAATTCAAGATGGGAGCCACAGCTAATCAACCATAGTCAACTCAGAAATGGCTATAATGCGGCCAAATTCACAGATATTGAGCTAAAGTTTGGTGTTGGAGAAGCGGAGAGTCACTCCCATCATTTTCTCTGAGCGCTGACACTTCCTCGCGTGAAGACACGAGACTACACCTGCCGTCGTTTCCAGGGTTTGACTAAAACGGCCGTAACTCTGTCCTCCTCCTTTAAAAGATGTTCTTAGTTTAAAACATAACAGGTGGCAGGTGACATGTACTCCTTTAAGGAGTGTGAGGTCTATAACCCAATAAAGTAAAACAATATGTAGTGTTAAAGAACCCACCACTGTTCTAGTTAGTCATATTTTAAAGTGTTTAAATCCTTAAAATGTGTATATAAATGTAACACCTCTTACTCTGCATTTATTGAGCATTTAGGCTTCATGCATAAAACGATAAAAGCGTTAATGTCTCATTAAACTGTTTGCCACCATCTACATCCAAAGTGGTTGAAAGTTTTTTTTTTTTTGTGAATCACTGTAGATAAATGTCGCAAACCTATAATGGATCCTAAATAAGCTCACGTGATTTAAAATGAGTGAAAGAGAATATGAGGGTTTTTAGTTCGACAGCGTTAACGGCTGAAGCCAGTATAATGCTCAAACACCGGGGTTGGTGTTTGCTTGTGAGAAGCCACATTACGCTCAGAACGGTTAACGCATCTGCAGTTCACTGCTGCTCTAATTGTAAAAAAAAAAAAAAAAACCCAACCCACAGAAAATGACAACTAGCTGATACCTCTGCTGATCACTGTGCAATTTTATTTATAATTTAATACTAGGGTTGGGAGGTATACACAGTTCAAACGTTGCAACAATACCCCTTCAAATGTCGTTCTTATAAACTCTGGGTCATTTGCTCAGAAGTGTGGAGTTACATTGGTTTACAAGGAGTGGACTCGTTTGAAACTCTTCTGCTTTCATACCTGCGGCGTAGTGTTATTATCTCTGTCGCGACTGTATATTTTAAAAATTCTATAATCTTAGAAGATGGGCGAAATATAACACCTGCAGTGTGGTTGATGTCTGGAAGGGGGAGAAATACCTATTTTTTATTTATTTATTTATTTTTTTTATAGGTGACTTTTCTTTTGCATAATCTCACGAATCTTTTGTTTGTTGATTGAACAGTAACCTGTTGCATCTTTAATCTAAGACGGTAAAGTTAAAACCGATTAGAAATGTTTAAAATGTCCTAAATGACATGCCTTTATTAAGGCAACATCACAAGCTTTTCTAAGCAGGCATAATCTGAGGAAGGCTTAACTGTATTGAAACTCTATTTCTCAGGTTGGATAGAAATTGGTTTTTGGGGGACAGACGTGGCCCAGGAGCCGCCAGTTGAGGACCACCAAAATATTTCTTCCTTCAAAGGGGGAGTGTTTCTGAAAACGGTTTAAAAAATAGACGAGCAGGATGTTCGTGTCATTCTGCAGCTGACTTCATGAACGATCATCACAGACTGTGAGTTAGATTTTTTTAAATTAACTTTAATGTACTTAGTGTGGTACATTGTACACGTATGCTGTAGAAAGTGAAAGTATCAGATTATGTTACCCTACAGAGATCTACAGAAATGTCAACCATCTGAAGGTGTAAACTGGCTGTGGGATCTTTACATGTTTAACTTGGAGAAGAGCTGCTTCTGTCCTGAAGTCTAACCGGCCTCGTGCAGAGGGGGTGTCGTCTGTCATCACATAATGGGAGCTTATGTAAGATCAGACTCTGCAGGAGAGATGGGGGTGCAGGTCTGCCATGACGGTCCCGCCACTGTGAACAGAGACGCTGTCCTTGTTGGGTGGATGAGGGGCGTGTCTTAATGGGGGGGGGTTAACTTACTGTGTGCAGCCTTTTTTGTGGGGGAGGTGAACTCTGGCTGGACAAATTCACTTACAGACTTTAAAGGGATAATCCAGCCTTTTTAATGTGGGTTCTTTAAAAAAAATTATGCAAAATTAATATTTCACTTAGAAATTAAAGCTCAATCTCTGGTTTCATAAATCTCATCATGCAGGTTTATTTTCTAGCTTTCAGTCCACGCCGCATACACCTGAGCACGGTTAAACTAAAAACAAGCAATTCATTAACAGAGTCAAATATTAGGTAAATAATCCGTCTTGACGTTTTTTCTCCATTCCTCTGGTCCGAATTAACGCTGCTGTGCTCTCAGACTCGTGTAGAGGCAGACTTTTTCCTGTGGCTGATGTCGATTTGTAGAAATCAGGGCGTCTGAAAAGTTTTGGTTTTTGTATTTTTCGTTTAACAAAATGTAACAATAACTGCTCAACTTAAATAAACATCCATTTAACAACACTTAGAACTTGATCGCTTAAAAAAATATATATCGCAGTCCCACTTCAAAGTTAAATTGTGGGCTGGTTGTAGCAGCTGTTGCTGTGGCATCCTAACTTTCCTACTCTGTCATTAGGTATGCAGGCATGGCCGATTGCTGATTTATTTAATTTTTTTAAGGAGTGACTGATATTGGCGGATTAAATGTGGTCGACTGATTAATCCGTCCACACTTTGGTCAGGGGACACGAGGCTGACAGGAGATGCTGGGCTAAACACAGTCAGAAAACAACAAAAAGTCATCACTGAAAACCTCTTATTTTTGACCCCCGAAAATACTCTGTAGGTAATAAAATTGGTTCACGATGTCCCTGCTTGTTCACGTCTGTGTGCGGATCTCAGTGACGAGGAAACACGAAGAACAAGCATTTTCCCCCAGTGCCCTCTGCTCTTAAACCTGCGTCCTGTTTTGTTTTTCTGTTTTGACTCTGCGTCCGTCACACTGCCCTCCACCTCCCGTTCAGCTGATGCTCCTCCGCTCGCATCATATGACTTTTGGTGGGCACAAGTCAGAACCGAGCAGAGTCTGCGTAAACAGCTGGGGTTCTTTCGTCTTCTGTTAATCCGACCTGCTCTTTCCCGCTGGTCCAACTGATCCTGCTGGTTTGTGCGTCTGTCACCGCCGCTTCAGTCGACACCTCCATGTCAGCTACAGAGCTGCGGTATGTTCTGACAAGCAGGAGCTCATCACCCACTCAGCCCAAGGTTTTAATGGCCTCTGTGAGCGGGCATGTGCTGGACTGCGGTGGAGATAACCTGCAGTCTGAGCTGAGATGATTTGTGTTCGCAAAGTGGAACTAAAATAGCTCAAAGGAAAAACTGCGACTCACTTATCAGATGGTTTGTATTTGGGCAAAGGAAAGTTTCAGTTCCACCCGTTTCTTGTTGATTTGATTAAATGAGTGAAATCATGTGGTTGTTTTCAAATATCTTCATAAATGTCTTGTTTTTTTCCCCCTCCCCTTGGTTATTTGTTGCTTGTTTTAGTAATAGTTATTTTCACTTTGATTTTTTAAAACCATTCTGGCATCTTTTAGAGCCAGTTAATGGTTCATTAAATCCCTGTTTTTGTTGCACCTGCAACAAAAACAACTCGCCTAAAAGTGCTGCAGAGGGGGTGAGGGACGGGTTTTTCTTAAACGGAGAAAAAAAGTGTGAAAAAAGTTAGAAAGTGGACATTTTAAATCAAGAACAAACTGTCAGAGCGATTTGAGTCGTGTGATTAGCTGTTACCTACATGTATTTGATACAGAGAAATAAAAGACAAAATGTAATTCACCGCGTGGTTAATACACAGCTGGACACCTCGTTTGTCGAGGATGATCCCTTTTGATTTCAAGGTCATGGGGTCAAAGTCACGGTTGAACCCAGTGTGCTCCAACTCTAGGTGCATATATTCAGGGTGTGGGAATTCATGTTTTAGATTTTAGATGTCCTCAGGAATACCAGCTCTGTTAAAAAAAAAGGGGGGAATCCCCAAGCTTCACATTATACGAAGGGATTTCCAAGCACTGCAGCCATTATATGGAAATAAGGGTTATAAGACAAACAGTTATTTCTGAAGTTTAAAGGTAAATTAGGGAGATTATCTGCTATTTTAGTTTCTGGGTTCGCTGTCTTTATGGTTTCATTTTTATACAAATCTTAATTATGGCAAAACTCAGTATTTTTACGTTTTTGCGCCGCAGCCTGAGCTCATTGACTCATTTTTGCCATCACATATTTCCAATCATTGCATCTTACATGCGGCGTCTGTCAGTGTTGCCATGGCTACATCTTAATCTCAGACATGGGTCAACATAAAAAAATCCATTATTTACAAAATCAATATTTTATTAATAAAAAAAAAGGTTTTTTTTATGAAGTAAACTTACACTTTAATGATTGAAGTGTAGGCTGGGTGTGCGCTGACTTGGTTCAGATCAGAGTCCGGACTTTGAGAATTGGGGAGGTTTTAAGGGCAACAAACAACGCATTACTTCTGTTTTTTTTGGGTACCCAGTTATATCTTAAAGCTTAAACTATAACTCCAAACTTGCTGGAAAACAGAATCCCATTAGAGCGCTCAAATCAAAGTGCTTCTGCTCTGGTTTGTGCTTTGTGTATAAAGTCAAACCTTCTTTCGTGACAGCTGACAGTGAAAACCTTCACGCTGCTGCACTAAGAGAAATGGTTTGAAGTGAAAACACGGCAGTCTTCGTCCTCCTTCCAGTTCCAGTACCTACACGGCTCACGGGGCGCGTTCTGTACCACCTGGATACAAAACTTCATTTTATTTTGTGCGTGTATTTCTGCCTCTGGTCCAGTCTGAGCCCTCCCCGCTGGCCTCATCTCTGAAGGCTGTTGTTGGGTTCTCGTCTTATCAGTGACTACAAGGCTAGACGGAGGTCCAGAGTCACTGGTTTGCAGAGAAGCAGTGGCTGTAAAAAGTGTCACATTCTGGTCAGATGTGACATCAGGCCCCAAAATTTCGCCGGCGGGTTATTTTAGCACACAGCCGGGTCATAGATCTGCTTTTGGGCTGTTTTTCTTGCTAAACCAGAGTCTGCGTGGCTGTTGTTTCCCTTACTTAGCCTCATTAGCTTGAAGAGGGGGGAAAAAAAGATCCTCCTTGTGTGTTTCTGACAGGTCATTCTGCGTTTCCCTCCGTTTGCCCTTTTTCGGTTCTGTTCGGCAGGGGGTTTATGAAGGGGAACTTCACGTTTTTGCCAGTTGCTGTTTACAAAGAGCAGCTTTCATGAATGGATATTGACATGTTGAGTTTGGGAGTCACAAAGAGAACCATTGAGGGGGCGAGCGTTTGCTAAAAACAGGGAACGACGACTCGGGTTCCTGCCCCGTTCACGAAGAGGACTTGGAGTCATCTGATTCTGTTGATTTCAGCTGACAGCAGATTCTTACAGAGCTCTCTAAGTTCCAGCTGAGGGAGTAAGAAAAAAAAAAGAGAGAGGGGGGGGGGTTCTGTGGAGGTGTGCGCCTGCCATACGTGTGCATGTGTGGAGTTTTCGCTCTGATGCCTGTAAAGTGATATTAAGCAGAGCCAGAGGAGGGAGGGAAAGTGTTTAGTCATGAGGTAATGTGACAAAGGCAGTTTGTGCCAGAGATTTCTAGGAAAAGGAGCTTTGGCTGCTAAAATATTCACACACATGCTTCATTTCCCCATGTGTGTGTGTGTGCGTGCGCGCGCGTCAGTGTGAGTCTGTGGGGGTCGACGGGGAAGGAAGGGGGGGGTTTCCTATCCCGTCTCCAACATACATCGCCTGACATGGAACACGGTGTCCTCGTAACGAAAACAGAACGTCTTAAATGTCACAAAACGACAACATTTTCTTCCATTTCCCCCACAAAAGATCGAATGAAACTTACAAGACCCTTTTCTCCTGTGCTCACTCATAAAAATTACCCTGCTGTGAACAGTGTGTATATATGTATTTATTTTTTTTCTTATCCAAGTGTTACATTTAAAGGTCCCTCATCAGGTAAAAAGTTTCCAGTTTTTGACACCACTTGCAAAGTGTCAAACTTTTCCCTCCCTCATTATGTTATCCACAGCGAAGCTTTCAGACTGACGCTTGCATCAAATGACTTAAAGTAGCACGTTTACCATCTGAGAGTCATTAGACACTTTTTTTATTGATTTTTTTAAAGACAGCCTGTTAAGCTGGAGAGCAGCCTGCTCTTGTTAAGTGGCCAGAGGGAGGAGACTTGTAAAGTTTATGTAGTTGTCCCCACCTTTTAAACGTAAAGGTTTCTGTTAAGATGAAAGCTCGCTTTTCTAGTTCTCTTTGCTTTACATTCCCAAGTGTCGTGCCAAAGCCTTAAAGGAATATTTCAGCCATTGTAAAGTGGAGTTGTATCGGTATCTTACTTGTTGCAGGGAGCTCTTTTGAATGACCTCAGTTTGGAGAAATGGCTAATGGCTAGTCTGAGCGCAGCTAAGACCAAAGTGGATTGCTGCCGTCTTTAAACGACTTAAACATTTACGTTCGTTTCACATTAGTTTAGATGGAATGCTGTGGTTATTTGCAACCCCAAGCAGCAGCAGCAGTGGCAGCTAGCTGTAACACTTCTGGTGCAACCTGTCGACACTTCTGCAACAAAAAACAAGTAATGTGAAACTTTCAGCTGCTTTTCACGAACGAGGCAAGAACCTGAGTTTTCACAGTCACCTCTCGGTGGTTTTATTTTTCTTTTTTCTGTTTTGGTAAGTCTCAAAGGCACCATGTTATTTGCTAATATTTGCATCCTTTTTTTTCTATAAAATATTAGCATTTCTTTGAACAATCGTGAAAATTACATGGTGGTTATCATTATAAAATGGCAAAGTGGATCCATTTGGGTAAGCCATTACTAACCCAACAATCCTCTCTCAGAAGACCAGCATCAAAAGCAGATTTTTCCAATCTTAAAATGATTCCAATCTCAATAATGTTATGGTGGTTCATACGAACGCCAATATTTCCTTTTACACTGTTGTCAGTTTTGCATTACCTGGTGATTTTTGCTATAAATGTAATGAAATTCCTGTAGAAAATGACCTCGGGTTGCGCCAAAGGTGCTACAGCTAGCTGCTGCTGTTATTCAGGGTTGCAAAGAAGCTCGGCGTTCTGTGTAAGGAGCTGTGTTTTTGTGAAACTAGCAGCAGTGCAAAGGTTTCTGAAACGGTGTTCCCGTGAACTGCGATAAAGTTCTGAAGCCTGGAGTTGTTTTCAGGTGGCCGTGTTCGGACTAGCCGTTAGCTCATCAGTCCTGTCAGACATAAATCCTTCCTCCAAACTGAGGTCGTTCAGTAGCCATCTGCAGCAGGTGAGATGTTAACGTTTCCACAGAACCCCCCCACTTTAAAGTGGCCAAATTTGCCTTCATCTCGAGGTGAACTGCAGTGTTAAAGGAGCATTTCCAGCATCATTTGAGTGTTTTCCCTGTTTCAGCTCTTCACTGTGTCTCTCTTCTCTCTTCCTCGGACGCGGTTTCCACAGGAACCCCTCCACGGCTTTCTACCAGGCCTTCCAGTCTGGAAGCAGATTAAGGGACTCAAAGGTCCGCACTGATAGGTACAGTACTCTGCTGGATTGGACCGGGGCAGCCTGCGAGTGTAACAGCGTGTGTGCAGTGTTCAGTAGCAGCGAGCTTTGCTTTCTACTCATGCATGGGTTGAGTGCGAGCCTGGCAACAAGCGCAGGATTGACTGACAGAGGTCTTAGTGAGATAAACCCCTCTCTTAAGCCTCTTTGATGCTTTTAGTGACAGTATTATTACTTAAAATCTGTTTTTGTTTGCTGTCTGGGCATGACTGTGTTAAGCTAAATTACCATTTTTGCAGCCTTGTGTACCAAACTCATCGTTGCAATCTTTAGTTTTAAAAACGAACAGCAGAAAAGAGTAATAGAGCAAGAAACACAAGCGCTCAGACACTTTATCAGATTATAAAGAGTTTCAGTCAGTCATTATAGGTAAATTTCACCATCTTGGCTCTGAATGTGTCAAATCATGAGCCGAAGCTTCTTCAAAATGTGTAACTTTGTCCCAAAGTGAGTCCTAGAAAGCTCGTAAGTTAGCACAAGGACAAGAAGGCAGCAGAGGCAGAAAGTGGTTTGTGTGTTTTGCTCTTGTTGTGAAGATGGCAGATCTAACCTGTTCCCCTCATGGCTCAGATCTTTAACTGATGAAGACTTTACTGAGGTGCTTGGGTCTGCAGTCTTCATTTTTTGGGCAGCTTCTTGCAAATCTGACCTAAAACCAGCTGGGTTTTTGCCTCTGCACTAATTATAGACCAACTCTGTTAGAAGCATTTATCGGGGAGAGACCCAATCTATGCTGGCATGTTGCTCCTCCGGTAAGTTGATCAGTTTCTCTCTCCACACAGGGCAGAGGTCGCTCTGCCCACATCTCCCCGAATATAAAAGGAACGATCGAGTACAAGCTGGTGAGTTAGCTGCTGTCGTTCCGTTTCTCTGCCGGTCGCTCTGCACCGTCTCGATCTTCCTCCGGCCAACAAGCAGGTCTGCAGTCAGTGGGGACTCCCCCAGCAGCAAGTTCAGCATATTTATAGAAATCCATTTATCGAATGAACGGAATGGATGTAGGGTCACGTCATTGTAGCCCAGGGGTCTGCGACCTTTACAGCCATTTCTGCCCTTTCGCTCGCTCAATAACACTTATCCAGAGGCACAAATATGCTTGAAGCTTTATATAAAGATAACTCACTAAATGTTTTTAAAATCTTACATATAAAAGTTACTGCTTATTACATCATAAAAGTTGTAATAAGTTGACATTTATTGGCAGTTTTCCACGTTAGGACAAAAAAAGACACTAAACTCATCAAATTTAAACACAACTATGTAATCATGTCTGTAAATGTGTTAAATTATTAATAAAAGAAATTATATAGAAATAATAAAGCCCGTAGTTGCATTATAATAAACTAAGAGAAATTAGGCCAGTTTGTTGGGCAATCATGATTAAATAAATTTTTCCTTTTTAATTCTTATTGTTACAACAATGACTTGCCAAAACCTCTCATTTCAGTAACTTGTAGTTTAATATTTTATGTGTGGAAAAACTGCATTTTAGTTTATTTTCCCTCATCAACTTGCTTTAAATGTGTAGGGATAAAAATCACAGCGCGTGGCTTGAAGTTGGAATGGAAGCCTAACGAGCTGGTTAAGTTTTAATTGCTTAAAATAGATTTTCTGGTAATTATAAATATCCATGTGAGTTTTGGTCAAAGCTCTAAAGAGCTGCACGTCACAGACCCTTACCCTGGCCTTTTTAGGACGGTTTTAATGGCATTACTAAGTAAAAATACAGTTTCACCACCGTTTTTTCAAATTTTTTTGTTTTGTTTTCTTGAGGAATGAACTGCTAGAGTGGGAAATTATTCGAACAGCTTGAGTGTTAAGCATCAGGCAGCTTTATTGTAGATCTAAGAGGCTGAGGCGTGTGAGTTCGAGTTTAGGATTGAGCCCCGCCTCCTTGCTGTTGTTCACGTGGAATCGATTTTATTCATCGTCGTATTCCCCAAAACCTGCGAGAGCACGTACCCCTGCAAACGGCGTGGAATGTGAGCGGTGCAGGAATTTACTTCAAACTTTCTTGCGATGCCCTTTTTTACAAGCACGAAAAACAAAAGAAAAAAGAAGTGCACGAAACCATATGTGAGTGAAAGGAAATGAAACTGCTTTTAGAGGAATATACAGTTGACGCACCATCAGGGGCCTCTGAGGAACTGCACAAACACCAAAATAATCAGTCCTCGTCCTGCTTCAGCTACTTTGGTTTAAATGCAAATCAGTAGCTGTGTTAAGTTTCTAAACTGCACGCCGTGTGCGGCGTGGGCGGAGTTCCCTCTCAGCGGAGGGGAACGTTGCACGCCGGCACACTCTGACCCGCTGTAAGCCTCGCCTCTCTCTGCGTTTGCCTTTTGGTGGTGGTAACACTTGTTCGGCCAATTCCGTTTCCGTCTCCATAGAAGCGAGGATAACTAAGGATTTGGTTGGTAGATCCTGGGTGGTGTTGACCAATAACCAGCCAGTTTTCCTCGGCTGAGGAAACCAGATGAAGTCATGGAAAAAGGTCGTAAAAGTGAAATGCAGAAACAGGTACTGACTTCACCTTTCCAACGGGTCCCTTCTTAACAGTGTTTTGTTGACTCAGAAATGGATTTTCATGGAGATCCTCCGCTGTTCGAATCAGACCAGATGGTCGGCTTTATAACTTTTTATAGATGACTAACACACACACACCCCGAACAACTAGTTCAGAGGAAAACCGTGTCACATGCATCAAATAGGATCTGTGTTAAAGTTCTCACGTCATACGAGCTACAGCTACTGATTGGAGAAACAAACAACCTCTCCACAGACGCATGGCTCAACACAGGAGAGCCACCTCTTCGGGACAGGACTCAGCTGTCCACCTACACCTCAAGGATAAGGGACACTCCTTTGAGGACCAAAATGTTCATATTTTGGACCGAG
>NC_051449.1:21100039-21107444 GCF_001649575.2 Kryptolebias marmoratus
ATTTGCAAGCAATCCAGCTTACATCACATCTCAGCTTTAAAAGCTCAACTCCACACTCTCTATTTCTGAATTGAGAAAGCTCCTCGGATGAGAAGCAAAACGTCTTCAGCTACAGAATAGAAGTCCAGTTGTTTTTGTTTTTTAACTTTTTTTGAATTTACCATGGCCTGGATGACTGAGAATCTACACCAGCATACAGCTACTGACTGTTTTTCCTCATACTGAGTAATCTATAGAATGAGTATTAGGACATAAATGTGCTGTCACTGGTTCCCGACCTTTCAGTTCCTGGAAACCCCTGAATGGTACCTCCAGTTAAAGAACTACAGACTCTCGTACACACGAGTATGCCAGCGCACCACGAAAGATCAATTCAGTTATTTATTTACTAGAAATCCTTTCAACGTTTTTTTTTTCTTCTTTTCCAGTCAGCTGGATCTTGCCTACCTTTGTCCAAGGATGAAGTGTTAGTCTGTTACAGCTCGTGTGTTTGTTGTTACGAGTCTCACTCATTGTAGTGTGAAGCATAAACAAGTAAACTGGACTTTCTGCTACTATTGTAGCCGCTATACAACAGATTTTCCTTTATTTTTCCTTTTTCTCTGTATGTACCTTTTTATTGAACAAAGTCTAACAATAATTGCTTAACTTACACATATATTTAACGACCCTCAGAAGAACCTGTACACTTAAAAACAGCATATAAACGAGCAGCAGCTGCAGCTTCCTTTCTTCGACCTGCTAATTAAGTACTTGCAGGATTGTCGATTTTTATGTAAACGTGGCCAATATTGTCAGAGCAATCGGTCCATCTTTCATCGGAATCCTTTTTTTTCCCCCTGTGTCTGATTGTTAGCAACAACATGCTGCTGCTTCACATTAACACACAGAGGATGCTGTTTACAGAGAGCATTGATGCCTGCTTGGTTGTCATTTTAGCACTTCCTCTTTACATTCGCTGATCTGTACCGTAGAATTACTGCTGGGGAGGGGAGGGCAGGGGAGGGGAAGTGGCAGTGAAATAGCTGAATGTTTGCCTTCAGTTCAGAAGTACCCGTGCCTCCTCGCTGGCTGCATCGCCTCGGACGCATCAGGTGCCGCCCGCCGGGAGTGGGCTCATCTGAGAAACGAGCAGTGGACCGTTTTATTGTTACTTTAAGGCAGCCCGCTGCTCGTAAACGCGCCGGCATTTCTGTCAGAGGCGAGGGAAGCACGACAACCATTCGACGAGCCGCCGGGTTGCTCCTTACGCCCCGCTCCCTGATGGCGCGGATGCGTTTCTGCCTCTAATGGCGGTTTTATTGGCGTTCCTAGCCTACAACTGGAGCCCGTGCGCAGAGCTCGTAAATGTCAGTCTTGTTGACGTGACAGGCGAAGTTTACAGAAGTGTCTGTTGCACAATCGGGTGGCAGAGTAAGTCGAAACCATCGTTGGCGTTTTGTTTCATTTCAGCGGCTCGACTGTGCACACGTCGGGGCTCGTCGTGTTTGCTTTGTAGTGCTGAAAGTACTGAGGAGGGGGCTTTTCTGGGCATTCAGCAGAGTTTGTTGACCGTTCAAACTAGTTGAATCTAGAAGCTTAAAAGCGCTCACTTGTGTCAGGAGTGTTGCTCTAAGTAAAGCTCACAAATTTTGCTCAGTCATGTTGCGGTTTCCAAAGGACCCCCCCCCCCCTCCTTTCCACCTGTGCCAGTTGTTCCTGGAAGTCCCACTTTGAGTACCAGATGGTGTCCTAATATGGGTTAGACTTGATTGTTGTTTCTGCTCGCTTCAGTGGGACTGGTGCGTTTGCAGCTGAAGTCACGAGGCCAAAGTGTCCCGATTTAACAGAATAATCTGCATCTGTGGCTCCGGGAAGCAGGGCTACAGTTCACCCTCCTAACGCTGGCTCGGGTCGCTGCGAGTCTTTGAACGGTTATTGTGTTACCCATGTTTTCCCGTCTCCATAGCTACAGATCCACGGCAGGCCCGTCACATGTCCCTCTGACAGCACACACAAGGGCTTCGAGTTTTTCCTCCTCTTCCAGTCCCTGATGTGATTACAGGAGTTTGGCTCCACCTCTGAAACTGGCTGCAGGAGAACCTCCAAGCTTCACCTCGTCTGCTTTAAAAGAAGTGAGGCTGGTAAATGATGGTGGACGAGCAACTACAACGCTGTGTCACTTTTAAGCTTAAATGGTTCGAGTCCGTCATAAATGCTTTGAGATTAGTTATATTACCAGAAGGAGAACTTTCAAATCAGTTTTTCTTTAGAAATCAAGGCGGTTCTTCAGACATTAATTTTTCTTTTAGTGGCAAATATGTATTTTTTAATTTAACAATTGTTTAACCTAAATAAATGTATATTTAATAACCATTAGACAAACTAATGTGGGCTACAATAAGCTGGTTTTAGCAGCTGCTGCTCAGTCTTCATCTCCTCACTTGACAATAAAGTTGCCAATATTGGCCGATTTTAAAATCAATTGTCCAACTAATCTGTAGGACATTGAGAGTTGTCCCTCAGCCCCTCCTGTGTGTCCTCTCTGTGTCATGTTGGACAGTGAACCTTCTGTCCAGACTGACGTCCTCAGCTCTGTGGACAGGATTTCATTGAGGATGTCTCCATTTTTTGCACCATTCAGCTTTTCCCTCAACCGCTGACCAGTCTTCCAAGCCCTGCTGCTAAAAGCCCTCCCTCACAGCATGATGCTGCCACCACCATGCATCTCTGTTGGGATGGTGCTGGGCAGGTGAAGAGGATCTTGTTCCTCATAGTTTGAGTTTCCTTCGAGCAGCTTTGAGGTGTTTTTTTTCTCTGAGAAGCTTCACCACACAGGATCTGTGAAGCTTGGCCCGTGTCACCATCAGGTTTTTGTCCCCTCTCTCATTAAGCCTCTTCTTCCTCAATTGCTTAGTTCGGCTGGGCGACTACTGAGCCAAACTTCTTTTATTTCAGAATGATGGCACCACTGTGCCCCCCCCCCCACACACACACACACACACACACACACGGAGGCAGTCCATCTTTAAGTTTGAAAGTAAAGCTGATCAGAACCACTGAGGTGTTAATGAGCTGCGAAGTTTCTGAAAGTGGGACAAAAACACAGCTCCTTGTGGCCCTCTAGTGGACAAAGTCTTAACAACACGCTCCTGTTACTTCCTCACTGCTGATAATCAGATGGTTTAAAAATGGTTAATATCATAGTGGGCAGCCTTTGATGCTGCAAGAAATCATTCATGTTCTAGTCCCACTTGGTTCTGTTCAGGTCAGGGGGACTAGCTGCCAGCAGGTTTGGTGGGGGGACATGGAGACAACCAACCATGTACACGTCCACACCTAAGGACAATTTAGAATCTCCAGTTGACCTAACTCGTGTGTTTTGGGGCTGTGGGAGGAAACGGAGTAACTACGCTGACAACGTTGTGTCAGAAACGACTTTGCCTCGCTGTGATTTTTGGACCTGACCCGTGTTAGTCTTTTCATGTAAGTCGTGCTAAAAAGAGCGTAATGACCGACCCTGTGGACAGTTTGGTTCTCTCCTGTTTTCTGGAAGTGAATGGCCGGTGAAGGACCTATCTCACTGGGCTGCGACTAATTGGCAAACTGTTTCCATGAGGGATATGCCAGAGTGCCGTGGGACTTCCTCTGGGTTCTCGGCTTCCTCGCGTGAGTCGCGGAGGCGTGTAGCCCCGTCGCTTCAGTGCAACTACTTTTCTCCCAGGTGTCTCCAAAAAATAACTGAGGCAGTAGTCCAGGTCTTTAAAAAACAACAACAACACCAAATTATAAATATTTGTTAAGAAAAACTGGTCCAGATCAGCCTGCAGCCTGTCTTCATTTCTAAAACCTAACAAGAAAAGAATACTTGGACGTTTGCTTCTGTCTGCGCTTTAAATTGTCACAAAAATGGGCCATAACAGCGTCATTGTACAGTTTAGTGGCCAAGAAGGGCAGATTTACAAGCCGTGTATTCAGAAATAACCAGGGATTTTTTTCCAAAATGCAGACACACGACTTGTGTCAGCTTCGTGAGACTGCAGCTGAAAAATAACATCTTTTTCACTAACTTGTCTCCTGACAGTGGCAGCTCAGTGAAATGGGGCCTTTAGAGCTGTGTGGAGTTTACATATTGTCTCTGTTCGGATACTCCGATTTCCTCAACAGGTTAGATTAATTTGAGATTCTTAGTTTTCCAGGGCGTACCCCCCCGGTCTTTTCCCATGATTACGGAGACCTGGACCCGCTGCCTGCGACCCTAAACAGGATGAAGTGCTTATAGAAAATGGATGTTTTGAGTAAAATCACACGTAAATGAAACCCAGCATTTTCTTAATGGTTCTTAAGACACGTGAAAATAAGATGCTGCCACTTTGTTTTTTACAAACCACTGTCCATGTTTCCAGCTGAAATAAACTCAAACGTTTCTTTGCCGGGCTGTTGAAGTCGGTGCTGGCAGAACCAAACCAAAGATGAAGCTTTAAAGAGACTTTAAAAAAAAAAAAAAATACTCCTAAATGCAAGAATTTTCTCCAACCAAGAACTGATTTCTGAATTTCTTGGCACAAGTGTCAGCGAACAGGCAGCGTGTTGAAGACCAGAGAGTGTGTGCTGAGTTTGAATTTGTCGAGTTGAAATGTTCTCCTGGGGAAAAATAAAGAAATTCTCCAAATAACAAGTGAAGCAGGTCTTAAAACTAAGCTGCTTTCTTCTTTGTGTTCCCTGCAGTGCCTCTGGAGCCAACATAGTTGCCATTGATAATAAAATCGAACAGGCAATGGTGAGTAGTCTGTTTACTTCCTTCTCATTTTTCTTTGTTGAACCATGAAAGGTGTCAAGTGACGTGAACAGATGGGGACACTGACATGATTAAAGGAATCTCCTGGCCATTTTGAAGTGTGTTTCTGTGGGAAACATTTACAAACACTAAATATCCTACCTGTTGTAGCTTTTTAAAACAACCTCAGTTTGGAGAAATAGAAATAGAAATAACAGCTAGTCCAGCTAGGACTCATCCTAAAATGACTCCAGTCTTTAAAACATTTTCAGAGACCTCCTCGTGATTATTTACAGAAAATTTTGGGGGTCATTTGTGAGAGCAGATGGCAGCAGCGAGCTGTAACACTTCCTGTGCAGCTTAGGGGACTTTCTAATATTAGGTCAAAATAATTCTGCTGGAATATCCATTTAATGCATTACGGACTTCAGTGTAAAGGTTTCAGTAATGTTTTATGAGACACTGAAGTTTAGTAGGAGGAAGCTGTTTTAAGATGAAAGCAGTTGACTTTTTAACAGGGCTCAATGTTCTGTTTGTTTACACGATGGGGGCGGGACTTAAAGCTTGTAGTTCTGGTTTCAACTTCCAGGTTCTCTTTGGATGTCTAGATTTCTCCTGTATGGTGGATGGAATTGACTGACTAATAAGTTTGTCCACTTCCAAAGCATATTTAGTTGTTTTTGTAAAGCACTCCAGTTTTCTGAAGTTCACTACAGTTCATGTAGATTCTGACATTAAAAGAAGAAAAAATAAAATTCCTCCCAGAAGTGCTACAGCTAGCTCCTTCTCTTATTTGCACAATTATGTAAATAATCGTGCAACGTAAAATTTACTTCAATGTTAGTTTTTAATGTTGGCTCTTGCACAAAGTGATATATAATTGTGGAGCTTAAAGTCATTTTAAGACGGCAGCAGTCCGCTTTGGTCTTGGCTGCGTTCAGATTAGCTGTTAGCTCATCGATCGGGTCAGAATTAAACTAGTTCTCCAAACTGAGGCTGTCTGCAGCAGCTTTTTAACTATTCATAACTTCAGAATGGCAGGAATATTCCTTTGAAATCTTGCAGTGTTTGTTTCAAGCACAGGTGTTAAACTCCGTTCCTCGGAGGCCGCTCTCCTGCATGTTTTAGTGTTCTTGCTTTAAAACACCTTGTTTATATGGATGACTTGTTGCCGTGCTTCTGGAGAACTTGATGATTTGGTGAGGAGGTGATTAAATCATTTGAATCAGGTGTGTTGGAGCAGAAAAACCTGAAACTCCCAGGAGAGCGGCCCTTGAGGCCTGGAGTCTGACACCGTTTAGTTTGTTTGTGTTTCCGATGAAGCGTACATTCAAAGCCCAGACATGCCTGCTGCCTCCGTTCCCGTGCTGTACCATGTTTGACCCGAGCTGTGTTCCTCAGGACCTGGTGAAAAGCCATCTGATGTACGCGGTGCGCGAAGAGGTGGAGGTCTTAAAGGAGCAGATCAAGGAGCTGTTCGAGAGGAACTCTGTGCTGGAGCGGGAGAACGCCGTGCTGAAGTCCCTGGCCAACAACGAGCAGCTGTCTCAGTTGTCCTCGCAGACGGTGGCCGCTGCGTCCGGCGCCGCGCCGCTGCCGCAGCCGCAGGGACCCGGCCACCCTCAGCTCCAGCCGCACCCCCCCAAACCCCAGCAGCTCCAGACCCCTCAGGCCGACGGCGGACAGCAACCCAACGTCACCTCGGCTTGAAGCTTCGCACGGGACAGAAACAGAAGAGCATCTTCTTGTACAACTCGTCATTATTAGTGTATGTGAAATTAAAAAGAAGAAAAAAAGAACTTTGTCCTTAGCCACCAGCTTGACCACAGAGTACAGTGTGTGTGTGTGTGTGTGTGTGAGAGAGAGAGAGAGAGACTGTGAACAGGTGTTGGAATGTATGTATGCATCTGTACCGTGGGCCTTTCCAGTGTTAATGCAATCATTGAGAGCAACAGAGGAAGTGTGGGGGGGTGAGGGAGCCTCTGTTTGATCTTTAGTTGACGCCATCTAGTCTAAACTAAACCCGAGACCTCACAATCTGACCCGAGACCTGCTGAGACGGGGGCTGTGTAAGGGACAGACAGAGATGTGATTGTTGAGAAAAGCGACTATTATTATTATTTTTTATTTTTTATTAAAGACATGGCGTGGGTAGATGGGTATTTTTAGCCTGGTTGTTTCATGTTGTGACACGAGAAATGGGAGAGTTTTGTTTGTTTATTTTGTCGGAGCGCCACACCGCTGCCGTTACTTTCACATCAACTCTAGCATCATCTGTCCTTTTTTTTTTTTTTTTGAGTTCTACTGTTATGAGTGTTTTATTTATTACAGGGCTGCTACTTTCACAAATGAACAATTTCTGCTAAACCGCGGCCCGTTGACTTCGATTACTTTTTCTCCTTTTTTTTTTTTTTTCTTTTACAGTGTTTTAACAGATCGGCCAAACTTCCCAGGCGTCACGCTGTGAAATAAAACGTAGGCAAAAAAAAAAAAATCTGACAAATGTTTAACACTAACGCCGATATTACGCTGCGATTGCCAATTCATCAGCTTGAGCCCGATTGAATGTAAATTTTTGTACAGTATAAAGTATTACAAGCCTTGACGGGCGACATCAGATGTTTATAAAAGCCAGCAGAGAGGACGGGG
>NC_051449.1:21107485-21126577 GCF_001649575.2 Kryptolebias marmoratus
GGGGGGGGGGGGGGGGGCGGTTTTGTTGAAGAAAAGTCAATTAGTTGATCTTAAAGCGAATTAGTATTACCATACCCTCCTTGCATTTTTTTTTTTCTTTTCCTCTTCCATTGGTTTTTCCAGTGGTGAGTGGGAGGGAGGGGGGGGGCGTGAAGCTGTGAAATCATCCAACATACAACGTACGTCAACCAAAGATGCAAAGCTGTGTAAATTGATTATTTTTGAAATGCACACATGTCATTTTTTTTTTTTTTAATGTTACTTCCTCCTTCACGAGAGATTTTTTTTTTTGTTTGTTTTTTGTTGCTGTTCGGCATGTTCTGCATGATCTGTAATCTTCAAAACCACTTTCTTACCTCATTTTTATTCAGCACTCTTATTGTAAGATAGTCTGTGAACAGTGTAAATGGGAGGGGAGGGGAGGGAGGAGGGGGGAGGACCGGGGCTTGTTGTCGCTGAACAGCGAGTTGAAAATAAACCTAGTGTTCCCGACACTAGTGGCAGAAAAAAAGAAAAATGAAGTGAGCCATGTTTTGTTCATTTAAATGGTGGGTTTTTTTTTTTTGTTTGTTTTTTTTTTTGTTTCATATGCCAATAGTTTTTTGTTACTTTGCAAATTTTAATGTATTTAAATAAAAGCAATATTCAGATTCCAAAGAGGCCTCTCTTTAAGCTTCTGCCAACCAGGTTGGGTGTAGGAACGGGTCGACCCGAGGGAGCCGAAACGCCTGGAGAATGACGGGTTGCGAAAGTATTCACCCCCTTGAACTTTTCAACCCTTTTGCCACTTTCCAGGCTTCAAACATAAAGATCTAAAACTTTTACTACTTTGTGAAGAATCAACAACAAGTGGGACACAATCGTGAGGTGGAACGAAATTTAATGGATATTTTAAACTTTTTTTAACACGTAAAAAAACTGCTAAGTGGGCCGTGCAATATTAACCGGCCCCTTTACTTTCAGTGCAGCAAACTCACTCCAGAAGTTCAGTGAGGATCTCTGAATGATCCAGTGTTGTCCTGAATGACTGAGGATGATAAATAGGATCCACCTGAGTGTAATCAAGTCCCCGTATAAATGCACCTGCTCTGTGATAGTCTCAGGGTTGGGTTTAAAGTGCAGAGAGCATGATGAAGACCAAGGAACACACCAGGCAGGTCCAAAATACTGCTGTGGAGAAGTTTAAAGCCGAATTTGGATACTAAAAAAATTCCCGAGCTTTAAATACCTCAAGGAGCACTGTGCAAGCCATCATATTGAAATGGAAGGAGTATCAGACCACTGCAAGTCTACCAAGACCCCTCCGTCCATCTAAACTTTCATCTTGAACAAGGAGAAGACTGATCAGAGATGCAGCCAAGAGGCCCATGATCACTCTGGATGAACTGCAGAGATCTACAGCTGAGTGGGAGAGTCTGTCCGTAGGACAACAATCATTCGCACACTGCACAAATCTGGCCTTTATGGAAGAGTGGCAAGAAGAAAGCCATTTCTCGTTTAAAGTTTGCCACAAGCCGCCTGGGAGACGCACCAAACATGTGGAAGAAGGTGCTCTGGTCAGATGAAACCAAAAAAATCAAATTTTCTGGCCACAATGCAAAACGATATGTTTGGCGTAAAAGCAACACAGCTCATCACCCCGAACACGCCACCCCCCGCTGTCAAACACGGAGGTGGCAGCATCATGGTTTGGGCCTGCTTTTCTTCAGCAGGGACAGGGAAGATGGATGTAGCCAAATACCAAATACAGGACCATTCTGGAAGAAAACCTGTTGGAGTCTGCAGAAGACCTGAGACTGGGACGGAGATTAATCTTCCAACAAGACAATGATCCGAAACATGGAATGGTTCACGAATAAACGTATCCAGGTGTTAGATCGGCCAAGTCAAAGTCCAGACCTGAATCCAGTCGAGAATCTATGGAAAAAGAGCTGAAAACTGCTGTTCACAAGCGCTCTCCATCCAACCTTGCTGAGCTCGAGCTGATTTGCAAGGAAGAATGGGCCAGAATTTCAGTCTCTCGATGCGCAAAACTGATAGAGACATAGGCTCCCCGAGCGACTTGCAGCTGTGATCGCAGCAAAGAGTGGCGCTTCGAAGTATTAACACAAGGGCACGGCCCACTTTGCAGTTTATTTGTTAAAAGTTTAAAATATCCATTAAATTTCACTCCACCTCACGATTGTGTCCCACTTGTTGTTGAATCTTCACAAAATAATCCAAATTTTATTTCTTTATATTTGAAGCCTGAAAAGCTGCAAAAGGGTTGAAAAGTTCAAGGGGGCCGAATACTTTTATCTTCCCAGCATCTCTTTGAGATTTATTGAACAAGATGTATTGCTTATAATAAATCTACACTAAACACTTTGAATTAAGCTAAATGGAGGGGGGGGGATTGTTAAGAATTATTTTTAAATAAGTTAAGTGGCGAGTGCGTATCTGTATTTAAGCCCCATAATTAAATTGCTCACAAACAGATCAGATTTAGGTGTGCTGTTCTGAAACCAACCCCACTTGGTAGTCAGGGCTACCGCCAAGCAAGAGGCATCATGAAGACCAAGGAACTCTCCATACAGAGCAGGGTTGAATTATAAAATAAACATCTTAAACCCTGCACATCCCACAGAGCTCCATTAGTTATTGTGCAAAGCTGCCACCAGAGGGTGGTTCATCAAAATTCAGACCAGACAGGGATCAGAATCAAAGAGAACCCTGGTGGAGCTGAGCAGCACGTCTGCAGAGATGGGAGGGTCTGTCCTCAGGAAGCTGCACAGAGATGGGCTTCAGAAAAATAAGACGTCTGACTCCCCAAACTCAAGTGTCTGAACATCAAGGAGTCTTCCTGAGGTTTGGGTCTGGGATGGAGGACTACCAATGACCTGAAACACTCCACTGGTTTAAGAACCAGTTAAATGTCCTGGGTTAGTCCAGCTGAGAATCTGGGGTTTGGTTTAAAGTTTGTTGGACCCAAGCAGCACCATCCAACCTGAAGGAGCTGCAGCAGTTTGGTCATGAAGAGCAGACAGAAACTCCAGATGTTAGATGGACAAAGATCATGGAGACGGCTGCTGTGGGTCTACAGCCTCGACATTAGGGATGTAAAGACTGAATGCAACTGCCTGCACTGTTTCTCTATTTTATACTTATACCAAGCTTTGTGTAAGGTCAAATTAAGTTCATATAAAAATATATCAATTCCAGGTTGTAAAGCAGCAGATCTTTACATCTCAGTCCATCACATCAGATTCAAGTCCCTCCTGTTTCTGTTCTGAGACCTGTTTCCTTCCTTTACAAGAGCAGGAAATTAGAGAAACTTTTTTTTTTTTTTTTATTGGAAGAAATTACAAAAAAAAATCTTTGTGTCGGAAAAAAAAAATGCCGAACGCACATGCATTCCTTGCAAATACATACGTCTTTTCTTAAAAGAAATAGTTTGTTTTTTCAAAAAGTCTTCGTAGTGTTTAACAGCTTTGAGTCCAAAAGAAGAGAAATTATCTTAAAAGAACAAGGTATCTTCCCGGTACTAAACATCCACAACACACACACACACACCTACACACACACACACACACAAACAAGAAAAAAGTCGAGTACAATGACATGGACGACGAAGAGGAGGACTCCTTCAGTGACACGTCCCTCAGCTGAGCAGTGCGTCCTGCTCGTCCGTCCCGTGGTGGACTTCGTCCTGTGATGGCGGCAGATTGGCACAGCCCTCCCCCTCCCCCCCCCATCCATCAGGCGGGCTTTCTCTGTGAGAATCGGAGCTCCTCGGCGTCACCCGCCTCGCTTCCTGCCGGCTAACCCACGGTGACGAATCGGGCGCCTTTACCGCTCTGCGCCGTGGCCGCGCGCCGATCCTTCAGGATGCGAAACCGCTCGTTCAGCGTCATCGACGTTTGCTGCGGAACAAGTCAAAGAGAGGCGCCCGCATCAAACCAAACCACTGGAATTCAGAAAAACAAACAAACAAACAAACAAACAGAAAAATAACAAAAAAAACCCAAACAGAAAGCTGAAGGGAGCACGCTCTCACTGGTTTCCCGACACTGTTGATATCGAACTGCAGGGGCACTCCTTTGGGGATTTTCTTCTCCGCGTTCTCCGCCTTAACGGGGGCGGCGCTGACGGGCGGGGGGTGGAGGGTCCACGCTGTCGGGGGCCTGCGGACGAGTCAATCACAGCAGCTGTTAGGAGCGGGTCTTTTCAGCACGTCCGGTCTTTCTACAGCCACATCTAGAACCAGGGGCGCGCGGGACGCTTACTCGGGCTGCGTCCGAGCTGACGGGTTGTCGATTGAAACAGTCAAGATCCCACTGCCTGTCGACGGTGTGCGCCACCTAGTGGACAAACGGAAAAAAGCGTCTCCCGTTTACAAAAACATTCACCCCCTTTGGAGGAAACGGAGAAATTCTTGATGGAAACCTGTTTGAGTTTTTCACAAAATGTGTTGCCTTTTTAAAGTGACAGTCATGTTGTGTCATTTAAAAGATGAAATCCCTTTTAAACTTCATATTATAAGGCAACAAACTAGAATGCAAAGCAGACAAAGTGCATACCCCCTTCCCCCCCAAACCTAAACTCTGAGAACACTTACTGGCGTGTTTTCACCTGGGGAGTGGAGGGACTTGGCTTCTGCACCTGAGCTTGCACCTGCAAATGACACAGTCAGTGGTTGGGTACCGACAGCTGAAGCAGCAGGTCGACAGCCTTTCGACAAACACAAGCACCTTGAGTCCTCTGCGGAACAGAAACGTGGCCTGGCGGGCCTCCCTCTGAGTCTGCGGGACAGGTGGCAGCGGCCTGCGAGGACAGACAAATTGAAACGGCGTAAGTTTACCGAGTGGTCCCGATTGGGGCGTCTTGAGTTGGGTTTTTTTTTTTTTTGTTGTTGTTTTGCTAAAGCAGCGCGAGTTTGACCGTGCTCTCACCGCCGTCGCAGCTGGAAGGGTCTCCTGGCCGGCGTTCCGCTCTGGCTTCTCTGTGGATCGGGCTGCCGGTACAGACGTTTCTGTACCTCCGGCCTCCGGTACTGAACCTCGGGGCGCTGACTGAAGAGCCTCGTTTTCTGCCTCGGCTTCTGTCCAAGGGTTCGGAAAACAATTACCTTCAACGCAGCAAACGGAAAGGCTGCCTCCAGGTTTTTCGTCTGGCAGCATTTATGCAGCGACATGCAGGAGTTGAGGGATCGCCAGCTCTGCTTTGTAATCACCGATCTCACCAAACGATGTCATCAGAAAATAAAAACAAACCACTATTTTAAAGACCGGACAAGTGAAAGCAATGAGAAACTGCACACATTTTCTATGCAAACCTGTAAATTCTGAGCACTTACAGAGAATAAGTTAGTGTTGATGCTTTCTTCCTTCTCCTGCTGTTTGTTCTTTTGCTCTCTACTCACACTGTGACATTGTGGGTGTATTCACCAACAAGCGCTACTGGCATCGACTCAACAAGGTGCCTCATCCGCTACACTCTGTGATTCGGAAAGAAAACGCAGAGCTTTCCGTTGCGCAATGAAGTTCTGCTTTCGCGGGATGCGAAAGGTCACCTCCAGCAGAAAACCTCCCGCTGTGAAGCAGACGTGTGAACAGAAACTGAAAAATCCTCAGCAAACTGTCCACACGTCTTCCTCGAAAGACTCCCTCCTTCCTAAGGCTCCGGTGTTCTCCATAAGACGTCAAGAAGTCGGTTCGCAGTCGGCTCTCAGTCATGTGGTTTCGTGACAATAATTGTGTCGTTCTGTTCTCGTAGCAGCTTCGACCTCCTCTTCTGGACATGCTGGCTGAACTGTTTCTCACAGGGGTTTGTGCCAAGTATCGTGTGATTGGTCAGAAGTTGTTGTGGGCGTGTTTATGTGGAAAAGCCGGTGAGCTTTGATGGAGACATTTTGCTTCTGCTGCTCCTCTGAGAAGCAGCTGTCAGAAAATACAGCCGTCTTTACAACTGTTCCAGAAAAACTTTGAAACTTAAAAAAGATGGCGGAGACACAGGCGGCTCTTTATGGCTGTGGTGGCTGAGAGGAAGTAAACCTCGGCCAGGTAGAGTCACCGTCAAATCTGCAAATGCCAAACGTTGTGTCGTTGTGTACTGTCTCAGTCGGTTTAATAAACATGTCTGGTCAGGGTGAGGGAAGCAAAAATCTGTACAAGGACAGGAGAGTTGAGAAGCCGGCGGGAAAAAACGCTTCCTGGGAGTTCTGATCAGTGCGTCTCGTGGACGATGAAAGCTGTGTGAGAAAACAGACGGCTGGCAACCACATGACCGTGAATCGACTTCTTGACGTCTTATGGAGTACGCTGGAGCCTTAAGGAGGGAGTCTTTCGACTTGATTATTGTGGTTACCCATGCACCTGTTTTGTTTGTTTGTATTAAACATTCATCAGAACGGTTGAGTTTGATGGGGAAAGGTAAGCACGGAAACAGGAAAAATAAAGAATGGACTGTGAAAACCTGGGAAAGATCAAACCAACACACATCTTCACGGTGTGCGAGTACCTGGCTGGCTGCGGTTCTGTTCACCATCCCGGCTCGTTTCAGCAGCACAGCTGGCCTCTTGGCTGCCAGCCCCGTGATGACCCCCTGACCCCTCCGCCGACCCTGCAGAGGAGGAACCCTTCTGTTTCTTAATTTAGCTGCTCCTCCTCGGGGCAGGCCACCTCCTGGTAGGCAGAAACGAACGACTTTAGACGCACTAATCGCAGTTTCAAGTCAGCTCGTCTTCATGTCCTCGGCACCCACCTCTCTGGGCTGCTCCTGCCGTCCTCGGTGCGCCTCCCCTGCCTTGACTTAGGCGGCCTTTCTTCTTGAACGGTCGGCGGCCCACGCTGGCTTGTTTCCTTCTTAACTGTCTCTCTTTTTTGTTTAAGCGAATGATGTCATCTGTTAAAGTCAGCAGCACACGGCTAGTTTATGCCAGGGCCCCAGATGGAGACACATTCGTCCGGCTATCCCAACTACTGACCGCATTCAGCCTGTCAATGCTAGCGACAAGTGGCTAACAACATGAGCTAAGATTGTATTTCAGTAACGTTGTCATTTTCAGAAGAAGAACCTTACCTAAGGACATGTCCACTTTATCGGGAACCGCTGTCATTTTCTCTCGACCTGCCGTGAAACCACCGTCGTTCATGATTTCATGTACGACAAACTATCCGAGGCGAGGATAAACGATACAGTAGTTAGCGATGGAGATGTGACGTTCACGAACGATCCGAATCTTTTGAACGGCTCTTTAACACGAACGAAGGGAGCCAGATCGCAGGCAGTAAAGAACCGTTCATTTTCTTTGTTTTATTTTTATTTTTTTACTCCTTCTTCTGTTTTCCTCTGCAGATGCGCGCGCGCGCACACACACACACGCGCTCTTCCTTTGCTATTCCATTGAGAAGAACGGTTAATGGGGCCCATCAGTTGTTTTAATTGTGAACATGCTCTAAGGAGGGGAGGGGCGTTGCTCGCTTGACAAGTCACGTACGTAATGACGTATGCTGTGCTACATCACTGTCAGCGCCATGCGACTAAAATCGTTCAAAAGAGCCAGTGTTTTGAACGGCTAAGCACCGGACCTGCAAGATTCGGATCCCTTTACAGAGCCATAAGTCCCATCTCTAGTTCGCAGCAGCGCTACGCTATAACAGATGGACCGCCTCCGACAGCCTTCTTCTTCAGGGGAGGAGAGCCACAGAAGTTGGAGCCATACTAGTTACATTACTGCCCCCTGCTGGCTGGAGCCGTCCACTGCAGCCCCTGTTTGTAGTTTTAAATAGCCCTTTTGCCATAAGTTAGTAGGTAATAAAATAAATACATTTACTCTCCTTTGTCAGATCTTTAACTCGTGTTTGCCCTGTCCCCTTAATACTCCAAAAATGGCATTCCCTTATATATTCTGCATTCAACATTAAGACGTTATTTAGATAAAAAAAGAAGTTTGCATACACAAGAAAAAATCACATTGTAACATACAAACGAGTTAAGCAATTATTCATTGCGCACACGAAATTTATTATCTTTGCGCTCAATGTGAACTTTTTTATTTAGAGTTATTAGGTTCATTAAAGACTAATAGCCCTCTACCTACAGTTAGAACATATTAAAAATAGGTAAAAATATTTCCCGCAGTTCTTATTTCACGTATCTCTATAGGCGGTCATTTTTTACGACACGTTAAACCCTTTTATACACCAACAGGTTATAAAACCATAGACATGACTACGTATTCATGTCTATGTATAAAACGCTCCACGTGAGTGGCAGAATTCATAGTACTGCGCATGCGCTGTGAGGATGAGAGAAAGGGCTTCTGGGAAATGTAGTTTAAATCAACGAAACCCGGCGTTATAAAACAGCATCACCGCGCTTAAGTAACTGGTTGTGTAAAGAGGAGCTGGCCGTGTCGCTCGGGGTTCGTATTTCTTTGACATTATATTTATTTTTCGTGTCGAGCTGCAGTGAAGGCGGCTGAAGGCGAAGCTTTTCCGCTGTATGCTCTTCTGTCTTCGAACGGGGTACGTGTTTGTGACGCTTAGCTAACTTTTCTCTTCATTTTGTGCATTTAACTCGCGTGTCTGGTCCCCCCCCCTCTCCCTCCATTTGCAGCGGTTTTCTTTTTGTTGTCGTTGTTGTGAGGTGGTGAAAGTTGAGCATGTCGCTGTGGTTCCCTGCAGCTCGCCTCTTCTCTCGGCACTTTCTCGGCGACTGCAGCCGAGGCGCCCCGTCCTCCGGAACCAGACACACGTCCGCCTTTCCTCCAGCTCAGTTGTGGGCGAAGCCGTCATGCCAAACCTGAAGCGCAAAGCTGCCGCCGGCGGCAAGGAGCCCTGCGCCAAGCAGCCCAAGGTGCCCAAGGAGAAGGAGGAGAAGAGCCCGGGCTGGCTGCTGAGGACCGTGGTCCAGCAGAGGGAGGACAAGAAGGACGTGGGGTTCAACAAGAAGCGTCAGCGTTTCATCACCGACACTGAGAAGGTCAGGCAGAGCTCAGAGGGAGTGCTCTACTGGATGTCAAGAGACCAGAGGGTTCAGGGTAAGCCTCCATCAAACCAGCCAGCTGTATATGAGTGAAAGCATCGTCACTGATTGTTGGTGTTTTATTCCTCAGATAACTGGGCTCTGATCTGTGCCCAGCAGCTGGCTGCAAAGGAGAAGCTCCCCCTTCATGTCTGCTTCTGTCTGACGGTCCCTAAATCCCAGCTGTCCACCCTGAGACATTATAGCTTCCTGCTGAAGGGTCTGCAGCAAGTCGCAAAGGTATCCGCTGAAATGCTTCCCGGGCACGCTTGCGTCTTCAGTCCATTCAGTCAGAAGAAAGAGAGAGAGGGTGAAGTTTTCACAGGAGGGGGCGGATGGAGACCGCAGATAATCTTGGGTGGCACCAGAAGCCGTGACACTGAAGCTTGTCCCCTCCTTTTTTAAATTCATATTCCTAAAAAGTATTGTGCAATCCTTATTCTCTTTTAATTTTTACAAAAAACATTCAACACCTTTTACCATATTAAATAAAGCCTTTCTGAATGGGAGGTGAGTTAGTGCAGGACTACAAAACTGAACAATCTAACCACCTGACTCTGACTGTGGTGAGGATAGAGGGCCAGTTAGCTTCATATCAGCAGCTCTGCTGTTACTGTGAGCTTTAAACCCCCGCCCCGTGGAGACATTTATGAACTTTAGCCTGTAAAAATATCACAATACAATCAAATAGTCCAACTTCAAGAGTGAAGTCTTTTACTTCACAATACGCAGGAGTTTGGACAGTCAGTTTGTGCACCACATCTTTGCTACACTTTTGTAAGTTCTGCTCACATAAGAACAAGTTTTAACACTCGTTCCGTTTCCAAACCTTTGGTCCCAGATGAGTGTGGTGCTCTGTCCACGTTTGACACAGATGGACGAGTTCTGAGCACTCCTAACGCTGCAGCTCACGTGGCAGTCCCTCAAAGCACACTACTTAAAATTCACCCAAAGCCCGAATGACCTTAGCCCCCCTCCCTCTTCAAACTGGTTAAAGACTGTTCTCCAACAGAACAGATCAGCCAGAACGTGGACGGGTTTTACAGAGTCTAGGTGAGGTCTTCAGGTACGTGTTGATGTCAGAGTAGGCTCCTCGTTACGGGTCCACTGTGATTTTGGGGGTTTATTGTCCTGGTGGCAGCTAACGGCCATCTGGGTGTTGTGTGGACAATCATGATGACAACAGAGACAATACGTGTGGATTGATCATTGACCGTTTATTTTCTGTTTGACGTTGCCCTATGAAACGTAGTATTGTTTAAGAATACATCCAACCCTCTGAGAACAGTTTTAATTTGCTCAAACAGGTGATTTATACTTTAAAAGTATATATTTTCCATTGATAATGAGAAACATTAATTTAGTTCCAGTTTTGTTACAACACACACTTTCATTTTCAGCACAACACAATCATTATTCCAACCTAATAACATTTCACGTGACTCTGAAATCCTGCTTTTTCTCTGGGCTGTTTGCACTGGCCATCAGCTCGTCAGCCCTGTCGTTATTTAGCTTAATTTCCCCAAACTGAGGTTATTCAAAGTGCTATCTACGACAGGTAAGATGTTAATTGTTCATAGCCCCAAATATTCCTGTAAGTTTAAAGAGCCAAACGGCTTGTGTTCGTATCGTTTGGATTGTGTTGGGTTGATGTTGGAAGTGGTTTCTCTTTGCAGGTGTTTTTTTTTTTTTTTTCCACTCAGTAAGTTTCAGTGACAATATTCACACTTCCACGGTTATCCGGACCTTCGGAGGAAACCGGTTGGAACTCGTTTAATTAAATTAAACGTGTCGGGTGTGAACACACCCTGGTTACGCAAGCATGTTGCAGTTTTCAGTGCCCGAAGGAGAAAAAAACCCCAAACATTAAGAAGCATGTCATTAAGGAATATGAATCCAGACAGTCTGAGTCTTCTGCTTTCTGTGTGGTCTTCCCCTAACAGGAATGCAAACAGCTCAACATCCAGTTCCACCTGCTGCGAGGTGCAGCCGGGGACGTCCTCCCTGATTTTGTGACTGATAACAGAATCGGGGCCGTGGTGTTGGACTTCTCCCCCCTCAGAGAGCCGCTGCAGTGGCTGAACGATGTCCAGAAGACACTTCCGTTGGATATCCCCCTCATACAGGTTAGAAAACTTATGGTGTCATTAATCCACAGTCTGGATTGCTTTGCTATCCTGGTGATTTTTTTAATTGTTTTTGCATAATTTGTTGCTTTTATTTATTATTATTCTAAGAATAAAAACCAATATGTAACCGACCTTATTGTGTGTGTTGTCCATGTCTCTGCAGTACGTAGGCTCATGAAGTCTTTTCTCCTGCTCAGGTCGATGCCCATAACGTTGTTCCCTGCTGGGTAGCGTCACCCAAGCTGGAGTACTCTGCCAGGACCATCAGAGGGAAAATCAACGGCGTTTTGTCAGAGTTCCTGACGGATTTTCCTCCCGTAGAGGAACACCCGTACACCACTAAGAAGACGGCCAAAGTAAGCACCGCAGTAACAGTACAGAGAGAGTTTGTTTTCACCCTGTCTGACTTTGTGTAGAGAAGTCAGTGGATCTCTTGATTATTTCCAGTGTGTTTTTTAGGCCTAATCTGCAGGAGTGATAGCTGTTAGTAAGCTCTCTGACGGGGAGTTTGGAGGTCCTTCTTTTTAAAAGAAAAAAACATTTTCATTTCCCTTTTATAGAATCCAGCATCTTCACTGTGATGAAAACCAAAACTCCTCTGAGACAAAATGATGACACAGACTCGATGTTAGATCCTAACAGGTCAATTTATTTAGATCAAATTTTTAACATTTTCACTGAAAACCTCAAAATATCAGAGTAATATCTCAGTCTTGAGTTAGTAACTTTCATTTAGGACTGTTAGTTTTTTATTTATTATGTCAAAACATCGTAATATTCTCAAAATTTAAAAAGTTTTCTAAATACTGACAGTACAACATGTAAGTGATGCAAATGGAAAAAACACCAACAACCTCATATTATTAAGGAGGCTCATAAAATCGCACATTTAATTTGTTAAATTGATCAATATCTGAGCAACATTTAAAACAATTAATCTGAAAATCCTGAAATAGACATAATATTTAATGTCATTTGTGCATTTGGAGATTTAAGCAGCGTTAATGTTTCAGCAGTAATCTCTTTCTGGTTTAATTTATAACTAATAAGATAAAAAAAAAAGAATGATTTCTTTTTAAACAGACAACACAATTAGAAAAACAGGTGCACATTACAAAATAGAAAGTGTTAAAATATCAGATATTTGTTTAAAATGGCAACTTGCATTGTGTAAATTTATTATCTAAATGTACCTTTTAGACACTCCTTCAGCTGAATTATAGTTTCATGTTACAAACATTCATACATTTGGATGCTTCTAAAATATCACTGATTTAAAAAAAAAAACACTTTGGGGCCCAATAACACACCTTGTGGGACTCCACATAAAGTCATCTCTTATAAGAGATAGTTTTATGTTTTTAATGTGGGATTTTTTGGCGTTGTATAGCATAAACCTTTACCTCGTGTCACTTTTGCATCAGATGGTTATTTATACAAAAAGTCGATCAAGTTGGAAAACGATCTGCTACAATATTTTCCACCTGAAATTTGACACAAAACAGAACGTGGGGAGTTCATCTGGTCAGAGTGACCATCTGATTCTAAAGTAAGGTGGTGTATTCATCAATTAAACAGTTTTGACATAATGACTCTGAAATCTTTGATAGTTATGGAATCCAAAGATAATTATTTTTTTAGTCCTCCAGATTTCATAGTAACAATTTCATACCCCTTCCTGAAGTCAATCAGATCCCACCCCTGGGTATTACTTTTGTTTTAAAGCTGCCCGAACATCTTCAATTAGTTTTTACAAAATTCCCAGATCTTTGACACAGGTTTGTATTCATCAAACCAAGAAAAAAGTAACATTTTTGAGTTTAGTATTTAAAAAACTTCTAGCTTTAATAACTTGTAATAAGGGAACTTATTGTTGGGACAACAGGGAGTGTCTAAAACCAATAAATGTAGTCTCCTAAAGAGTATTTTCCCTGAACTGTGACCTCTGTCCTCCGCCTCGTAGGCTGTGGACTGGGAGAAAACCCTGGCCTCCCTGGACGTCGACAGAACGGTCGGAGAGACGGACTGGGCTGAACCGGGGACCGAAGCAGGACTGGCCATGTTGGAGTCCTTCATCGACGTCCGCCTCAAGCTGTTCGGCACCCACCGTAATGACCCGAACGCCGCTGCCCTCAGCCAGCTGTCCCCGTGGATCCGCTTCGGTCAGTGGCGTCACAGCGTTCACGGCGAATGTTAACAAAAGCAGAGTCTCATTGGTTTCGACAGAACTGTCAACATAATGAAAAACATCTCCTTTAATGTTCTCAAATGCTCATGTTAGGCTGCCACCTGATGGGGACTTTTTACCTCCACTTCTGTTAAACCGATGGGTGCCCATTAGATCAACGTAACAGCCTTTATGAATTATAAAACTATCTTTTTAAAGTTACAAAGTGTTTGATAAACTCACTCACCTGATCAGGTTTCATCTTTGTTTTGATGAATGTCGCTGGTCACAGATTTCCTGACAGTTCCCATGGACGTTTAAATCATTCGAGGAAAGGTTGATTGACTTCTTTTGTTGTCTTTAAATCCGTCCCAGGAAGCTTAATGCAAATTGAACCAATCCCTGCATATTTTCCTCAGTCTTGAACTTGTGAACGCAAATTGTCACTTCCTGGGATCCAAACGTGTCCGACACTGGAAAATCCCATTTGTCGTCACATATTAAATCTGTGCAGGTCATCAGGTCATCCAAGTGGTACGAAACTGTTTCACACCATGAGCAACTTTGTGTTTGAACAAATATTGTCCCTTGACAAGCTCTTTCCCTCCGCAGAGCGAGCCAGAGAATGGTTTGGCCCGATGGGCGACGATCCGGCTAAGAGTGATGGCGAGCAGCAAGGGAGGAGTTTCCTTCTTAAATGGAGGAAAAAGTGCTTGCCCGCAGGAAGTGGCGGCACCTTAGATCGGAGCGATGTCCGAGACAGAAAAAGTGCGCCTTATAGTCCGGAAAATACTGTACTTTATTCATTACATTTGGACTTTAGCATCCAAACAGCTTTGTTTTGTTTCTATCAGGCGTACTTTAAATTTTGTATTTATTTTTGGCATGTCGAAGGAGAAAACTACAGAACAACGCAACCATTTGAACAAAGCTGCTGCATAGTCAGCCCTTTTAGGCAACGATCACTAAATCTCGGCGGATCTGTTAAATCGGTGACTCGTGACTGCAGCCGTTCTCGCCTCTGAGGTTTCTGAAAACATTAGGTTGTCAGAAAAACGCCTGTTTCATTAGCAGTGCCTTCCTTTGAGACCATCTCAGGTTACCAAACTGAATCGTTTTGTTCCTGAAACTGACACGTTTTAATTGCCTGCATTTCCTTCTTCGTTCCGTCCATCTCTGGCTGACTTGTCGTCATCCTCTCCCACTTTTTTTTATTTTTTATTTTCCCTGTCCTTCTTTTCCCCTCCGAACAGGCCATATTTCAGCGCAGCGTGTGGCGCTGCAGGTCCGGCGCAGCGGGAAGAACGCCCACGAGTCTGTCGCCTCCTTCATCGAGGAGCTGGTGGTGCGCAGGGAGCTGACGGACAACTTCTGCTACTACAACACCAAGTACGACAGCGTGGAGGGTCAGTGGGAGCCTCATTAAACCTGAATCACAGTCGTTGTTCCCTCGCCGACATCGTTACGCATGAGTCATCTGCTCACAAGCAGAATGACTTTGTCTAAGTAATTACAGTGGAAAGGAAAGTACCTTTTTGTCCTTTAGTTCTCCTGAATGTTGGAGTGTTTGTGTGTTTCCCAGGTGCCTATGAGTGGGCTCGGAAGACGCTGAAAGATCACGCCAAAGACAAGCGAGAGTACCTGTACACACGAGAGCAGCTTGAGAAAGCACAAACCCACGACAAGCTGTGGAACGCAGCTCAGGTACGGATGACCTTTTTGGTTCAAACGGATCGTCCAGATCTTTTGAAATGGGTTTCTGTGTAAAACGTTCTGAAGGATTAATATCTTACCTGTTGTAGGTAGCTCTCTGAACGACCTCGGTTTGGTAAAAGCTTAATTCTGATCGAACCGACAAGCTAACGGCTAGTCTGAACGTGGCCGAGGTTAAAGGAGGATCGCCACCATCTTAAGACGAGCTGTAGCACTTCCTGTGCAGCCTGGGGTCACGTCTCGCGGGATTATTTCTGATGGAATGATCGTGTAACGTAGAAATGACGGTCACTGTGAAGGTTTGAATTGGTTCTTAAACGTTTGCATGAACTTGTCTGAGACTTGGGAGTTGTCAGGACATCATCAGTCTGCTGTGACCGAACTGATGAGCTCATTACGGCTCATCGTAGTGGATCCACTTCCAAACTGGATTGCAACTTAAAACGACCCCAGTCTTCACAGCAGTTTATCCAGATTCTATTATTTAAACCTTTTCATTGCCTTCTGTTTTGCATTTCGCGGTAATTCCAGCAGAAATAGGACGGAATTCCAGCTGAAAGTGCTACAGCTCACTGCTGCCGCCGCTGTTTGCTCTTCTGAGTAACCACAGGATTCTGTGTAAAGGTTTATAAATCATCTGCATGAGCCTTTAACCCGAGGCCATACAAATATAAGGATTTACATTTTCATAATCTTCAAAATGTTCAGACTATCTCTTTAGTTTGATTCTTAACCTATCAGATTATTTTAGCAGCAGCCATGAGTGTTAATCAGATTTCCCTAATGTTGAGGAAATGAGCTTCAGTGCCTCCCTTCCAACATTTAGTTAAATCTAATTCATCTTTTTTCTTTGACATCTCACTGATAAGTGCAGAAATAGATGAGAGGTCTTTTTAGTTTGGATCATCGTGTCGTCTGTTCTCTTGTTTTCCATCAGTACCAGATGGTAATCGAGGGGAAGCTGCATGGTTTCCTGAGGATGTACTGGGCCAAAAAAATCCTGGAGTGGACTCGGTCACCGGAGGAGGCGCTCTCCATCGCACTGTACCTGAACGACCGCTATGAGCTGGACGGTCAGGACCCCAACGGTTTCGTTGGTGAGCGAGCAAAACTTTTTTTTTTTTCACCTTTTTAAAGAGACGCGTTGCTGATTCCTAACTCTTGGCTTTTACACGCCTGGATCCCGCAGGTTGTATGTGGTCCATCTGCGGCATCCACGACCAGGGCTGGGCAGAAAGGCCCGTGTTTGGAAAGATCCGCTACATGAACTACAAAGGCTGCCTTCGGAAGTTTGACGTGGCTCAGTTCGAGAAGAAGTACTGTCCCAAAAAGCTCTGAAACGGGTCGTGACCTGATGGGTGCAAAGGAAACGCTAGTGATGTACATCTCCCTACATCATTGCCTTTTAAAGAGCTTTTTTATACATTTTTATCAGGGGATATTTTTTTTTCTGTTTGTCCCACACTGAAGGTTTTGTCCAAAACAATCAGGATGTTACAACTTTTTACTTTAAAAAAAAAAAAAAAAAAAGTAAAAGTCTGTCTGCTCATCAAAATCAAGCTGTTTGTTTTTGTTTCCATTTGAAATATGTAGGAGGTGCTTTTTTATGGTAACAATTGTATCTGATTAAGAAGGTTTTGTTCTTAAATGTACTGTTTTCCTTCAAATGTCTTGGGGTATAAATGGATCAAATACAAACTCAACATTCTCTTTCTTACTTTTTTAATTTAAAGACTAATTCTAAACCAAAAGAAATCAGTGATCACTATTTGTTTTTCCCTTTCTTTCCCTGATTTTTATTTTTTCCTGCAATTCAACCAGTGGTGGTTTAAGCATGACCCTGGACAACCCTCCTGCTTCACACACCCCCCCCCACACACACACACACACACACTCAATGTTGACTGTTTACGACTTATAACTAATACCTTTAAATATGAGGTTTTACCATTAAGAGTTTTATTTCTATCTGCAAAGTTCATTATGAAAAAGAAAAATGCGTTCGTGGCTATGAAGAGTAATTACTGAAATGTTCATTTCAACTAAGAAGAATTGAATTATAGATATCTTGAATACATTTAACAATCAAAAACATATTTTTTAAAGATTTTTAGATTAAATGCATTTTTACCAGTAGCCTAGAACTAAAACTGTATGCTTTGTATTTCAATTTATAATCGTAAAAATAAGGTTATGGATATTTTAAGATTTTAATTGTAAGAGTAAGACTGTTATTCTGACAAGGAACAAAGTTATTATTGATATCTAAAATGGTGCTTGGAGAATGAGTGTGGTTTGATTATATGTTACAACAGCCTGCCATACAGGGAGTGAAATTCAGCCATCAAACAGACAGAGACTGAGCACTTCTGTGAGAGGTGTGCTTTAGACGCATTATTGTTTGCTCAGGTTAATGCAGACATGCACGTTTCACTCTGCCAATACACTCCAGATTAATTACATTAAATGGGTAAAGAAAAGGCTTTCGATAAAAGCTGACATAATGAGAGAAGCAGCAGAGGCCAAAGATGAGAGGAAGCTTGAACTTTCTGAACATCAAGGAGTCTTCCAGAGGTTTGAGACTGGGATGAAGGTCCAGCTTCCAGCAGGACGATGACCCTAAAATCACTGCTGAAGAACACTCCACTTGTTTAAGGAGAACCAGACAAATGTTCTGGATTAGTTCAGTCAAAGTCCAGACCTCAGTCCAGCTGAGAACGCCATACCACATCACTTTATTTCTAAATCACTTAAAAACAACATAACTGCTGTCCAAAGTGCTGCACAAAACAGCGTAAAATAAAAGAAACGAAACAACTACAAAAAAGGAGCTACAGAAAATGATTTATACCATAAAAGTTAAGAAGGGAAAGATTAAAGCAGACAATAACTCACTCTGGGTTAAAAGCCAAGGTAAAAAAGTGTGATTTTAAACAAGTTTTAAAAACAGCTAAAGATGGAGCTTGCCTGACCTGCAGCGGCTTTGTCTCCTCTGGATTTATAAAATGTCTTTGGGACAGTGGGACGATCTAAGAGCACGTAAGGGTGAAGCAGCTCAGACACATAAGAAGGTGCAAGACGATTAGGAGACTTAAAAACAAATAAAAGAATTTTAAAATGGATTCAAAACTGAACAGGAAGCCAGTGAAGGGAGGCTAAACCCAGAGGTATGTGCTCTCGTTTGTTTGTACCAGTTAAAAACCGTGCAGCAGCGTTCTGTTACAGCTGCAGATGAGAGAGGGAGGCCTGGCTATCGCCAGTCAAAAGAGAGTTACAGTAATCCAAACGTGACGAGATAAATGCATGGATCAGAGTCTTCAGATGTTGTCTAGAGAGGGGCTTGATTTTTGACCGCTGCCTTAACTGGAAGAATGAAGACTTAACCACATCGTTGACATGCAAGTCAAGTTTTAGGTTAGGGTCCATCTGTGGTTTGATTTAAAGATTGTTGGACCCAAGCAGCACCATCCAACCTGAAGGAGCTGCAGCAGTTTGGTCATGAAGAACAGACAGAAACTCCAGATGTTAGATGGACAAAGATGATGGAGACGGACCTGAAGAGACTTGATGCTGCAGGAGGTGAAGACACAAAATGGCGATGTTTTTTATTTAAAACAAGTACTTTTCCTCACTGAACCTGAATAATCCAGAATACTCTGCAGAGGTGCACTTTTTATACCCAGTCTGTACACAGCAAATCCAGGAGGCCCAGATTAACACTGTCAGATTTGATTTCAACACTTTTAAAAGTGTCTATATGGGTCCACACCAGAAAGTGTTAATTTAACTCTTTTTGGAGAGTTGGTACCTTAACTCTTATGAAGTGTCAAATATCAAATCTGCTGGAGTTAATAATTTAACACTCACTAACACTAATTCAGTGTTAGATTTTAATATGAACTCTCACAGAGTACTTCTTAAGAGTTATTTTTAATCAATATTAAATAGGTACTTTATTGTTTTGAACTTTTAAAAATTCTTTGTAAAATAAACATTTAATAAAGAGGCAATGATTTTCTCAAATGCATTTATTTCAAAATGTGCACTATAATTACAAAACATATTACAACGTTGAAT
>NC_051449.1:21127501-21157773 GCF_001649575.2 Kryptolebias marmoratus
TCTATCATACAGGTTGAGCTCAACTCAAAATAATAGTTATAAACCATCTCAGAAAAAAATAACTTACCGAGCGCAGTAAATAACTCCGACAGGTGGAAAGTAAATAGTCCTGAAATGACTTGGCTTCTGTCGCTTCGCTTTGGTGGGAATCTGTGATTCTGGGGCGGAGTCAGTGAATTAACTCCTTCAGTGTTCGAGCTGCTGGTGGAGTTCAGAGTTAAGAAGTAAAGAGTTATTGATTCTATTTTAACACCTCTAGATTTGGGATGTATATTATTAGTAGTTAAAACAAAGTGTTTACGTATCAGAGTTACATGAACAGAATGTGACTCTATACGTGTAAAATTAACTCTGCTTTTGCACAAAGTCTGCTAACACCAAAACATTTAACACTTTTGAATTTGCTGTGTATACTTGCTGTATTTTAATGCACTCGTATTCACTAAAGCAGCAGTTCTGTACGCTGTCAGCTTCGTCATATCCTGTTTCCCAAGAGCGTTTCAAACACTGAATTTAAAGGGTTGTAAGGAGGCCGTTTCGTTTCCAGCGCATTCGCCCGTAAACAATCAAAACCACACGAATAAAAGCTTCTTACTGTGAAGAAACCCGTAGACATTTGTTGTGTTGAATCTGAGTTTCGTCATATTTCTTTATGAGCTTTCTTGGAGCATAAATGTAATTACACAAAAACAATTCTCCTCAATCCCAAGCCTAATTACATTCACTCTTAGACGAAGATAAAAGCAGTCCCTGCAGGTAACGCTGCACTTAAACCCAACTCACTAATTACATTAAGAAGCCTGCTGCTTTCCGTGGACTCATGGCTGTTGATTCCAGGGGAAGAGGCACGTCTCTGTATGTTTTAGTTTCTAATGTGAACTAGTCGAAACTTAGAAATATCTGAAAGATGTAAATAAAGCTATTTTTGAGTATTAGACTTGATAGTCTCTGTTAGAAACTGTTGAGTTAATCACAGAACCAGACGGCTGAATGATTGGAGTGAGACACATTTAGAGTGAGTGCTGAAACTTAAAGCCATAATAAACTGTCAAAATATGGGACTTTTCAGTGTTTTTATTTAAATTTTCATCTGTGATAAGAATAACCACTAAATACGCATCATTCACTGCCAGAAGTCTGCTGCATAATTAGTAATAACTGAGTGAAATCAGCAGTCATGTTTTGTTGCCAAAAATTGCGAGTCGTTTGTTTACATTCAAATATTGATGAGTTCACTTCTCGTCTCGGCTGGTGACGGATACTGAGTCAGTAAAATAATCCCCGGATGTAAACAGAGTCACAGACAGCAGGTCGAACAAGGAAAGGTAAACAAAACGGCAACTAAAAGCTGCGAGGATGAGAGTCGACAGAAGTCGAGTCATTTCAGGGAGGATGAGCTCTGCTGAGGTTATCCAAACTCTAATGGGAAGCTTTCCGTAACTGATCCTTACTAACAGCAGAAGCTGGTTGAAAACAAACACAAGGATTATTTACTGTTTTCTAAAGCAATTTTTTAGAAAAACCCTTATGTACAACATGTTCTAAGTACCCGAGCACCTTTTTACACCTTCTCATATTATTTTCACTCTTCAGTAAATTGTGGGTAGGTCCCACCTCCACCCACTATTTGTGGGTCAGACTTGGCCTCTCAGGTTTCCGTTTGGCGATCACTGCCCTAAACAATGTTGTGCCCCAACCATAACACTTAAATACTAACAGGTTCAAGTAGTTTCATAGAAACAAGGAGAGAAAATTCCTCCACATTCTGTTTTTTTACACAGTCATTCATCTGAGTTATTAAGATGCGTGTTCCTTTCAGACTGACATTTGCTGTCACTTTTGTATTTAGTCTTTACTTCCCACAGTTCTTCTTCATCTCTTCATTCATTTTCAGCATCAATTGGTCAGGAAAACAAAGGAATTGAAGGAAGCCGGTGGCTGAGGTAGGTACAGTAACTGGAAATGTCTGATTGGTTTCTGGTATCTGCTAAAAAGTATGACTCTTCTGACTGGTGTTATGGAAAATTTGAATGATGTTAACAATGTTCTGCTTTCTGTAAAATGTATAACAACAATTATGATTTTTTTGTCTGGACACGTACATCAGTAGAAGACTTTATGAAGTTATTTTTCTTCTAATACTTTGTACTGTAACAAGGTTTTTAAATGTTTTTATCTTTGTACTGTGTGCGAACTGAGGAGAGACTCGGTTCCTCCCTTCGAACACTGTCCTTGACGCTTAAAGCTTTTTGCCTTCTGAGTAAAATCCTTTTAAAAGACAAAGATCGATCTTTTTCTCATTCTTTGAAACACACATCTCACTATTTGATAAATATTTATTCCACAGCACTGGAACGGTGCAAAAATGCAGGAGAACTTTATCGGACAAATGCCACAAAAGGTGCATCGTGCATAGAGGCTAAGTCCAAAATGAGGTGCAAAAAAAAAAAACCTTAGAGTGTGTATACTGGAGAGGTGATGAGAAATGTACCGCAGCTGAAAAGCAAACAGAAACTGAATCCAGACAGCTGTTTCACAAAACCCAGTTAGCGAATTAATCTGGGATTTTCTGTTTAACTTGACTTAACTGGTTGATCACACAAAAGCAGCAACATGTAAGATACCATGAAGCTTTATTTTGTACAGTCGGGTTCACGTACTGTGCAGACTGCTGGGTCCAAACCCCACCACCACCACTCTGAACCGAGGCATGCCTTGACTGTAGATTTTCTGTTGACGACATGTTCTTGTATGCAGGAAGACATGCTGAACCTCTGAGTCAAGTGACAGTTTTGTTTTGTACATCTTTTATGGCAATCATAAACTCAGAGGGTTCCAGAGAACCGGACCAGGATGACTGAAAGCCCCTTGAGTGGGTTTAGAATTTACTTCCTGGTTTGACCAGTAGCCCTAGTGGATTCAGTGAGCATGTATTATCTTCAAGGATAACAGGATGCAGTCTTTGATACATTACATATGTGTGAAGAAAATAAATGTACATTTGGCTTAGAAATGATTTATGCAAATTTTTGTTTTCCTCCCCAGTCATAGAAAAAAGTGCAACATTAAATGGGAATTCTACAAAACTGCTTTGCAAGAAAAACCTGGTTTGTGAAAGAATTTGTTGCAGATCTCTGGAGAATTCAGCTGCTTTCCGCTGTTGATGCACCAGAACAGGATGTAACTGAGGAGGGAAGCTCGACGAACTCTTTGACTTTGTCCCCTGGGTCGTTCCTGCGCAGTTACCTTTAGTGTTGGAACAAATCTCGGCTCTAAAGGCAGACAGTAATCATGACAGAGTTGTATCTTGGGATTTAGGTTTCCCTTGTCAGAAAGCTTTTTGTATAAAGTGAGACATATAGTTAAAATAAAAATAAAAAATAAAAAAACAAAAGAAACAAAACAAAACAAAATATAAAAGGTTTACCAGAGTAAGTTCGACAAGCTGTTCTACATTTTCCCATCAGTCTAACAATATTTACCCTTTTAATACTGATATTTGTTATAATGTTGTAAAAAAAAAAACACATTTTCTACAAGCATTTCAGTTTGTTGCACAGGTTTCCCATTTAATATTGTCGTAACAACCTTGACACATAAAATGATTGCACAACCGTATTTAAACAATCTCTTTTAACGTTATTTTTCAGTGGCCAACATCCTTGTAAGAAAATGTCTTTGCTGATGGACCAACATTCTCTCTAGTCTCACATTTCTCCCTCACAGTTTTTTGTTTCTATCCATCCATTTATTTTCTACAGCAGTCTCAGGGAGACCGCAGGTGGAGGAAGCTTTACAAAATGACACAAGCTTCAGGTGTACCTTTTTCTCAACATGTTATGATTAAGTCATACAGTTGTGGTTAAATGTTTACATACATTCATCTTGGGCATGGGTGTCATTGATTTTGGTCTTTTAATGATTCATTTGAACTATTTTTTTCCATGGTTTTTTATCTTGACAAGGTCCATGTCTGTTAACTTCCTGTTAGTAGTTTTTTTTCTGCAGTTGGGTAGTGTCTCAGCATAAAAAGGCTTTGTTTGACAGCACTCATTGTGTTGACCAGACCAAGTAGAAAGTCTAATAAACTCAGTGAAGTTCTAAGAAGGAGAGAAAACTGGTCAGGATGTTCAGTAACCATCCATCCATTTTCTTTACCCGCTTCTCCATTCCGGGTCGTGGGGAGCTGGTGCCTATCCCCAGCAGTCACTGTGCGAGAGGCGGGGGACACCCTGGACAGGTCGCAAGTCCATTGCAGGGTGACATATAGACAAATGAGACAAACAACCATTCACACTCTCACTCACACCTAGGGACAATTTTAGAGTCATCAGTTAACGTAACATGCATGTTTTTTGGTCTGTGGGAGGAAACCGGAGTACCCGGAGTAAACCCACGTGTTCACAGGGAGAACATGCAAACCCCACCCAGAAAGGCCCCAGGCCGGGAAGCGATCCTGCAACCTTCTTGCTGGGAGACAACACCCTGTAACCAAGAAGGCTGAAGTCTGCCATAAACTGGAAGCTGCTGGAACACCAGTGTCTCTGTCCTTAGTGAAGCCAGTTTTACATCGACATGGACTCAGATGGAGCCGTCCACACGAACGAGCCAAATGTCTTCTGGAGAAAGGTTTTGATGAGACACAGATTCAATTTTTTTGCCACAATGACAAGAAGTATATCTGAAGAAGTCAAGGTAAGGCTTTCAGACCCAAGAACACCATGCCAACTGTCAAACATGGGGGTGGAAACATCATGCTGTGGGGCTGCAATATTACCTCGGAATTCTTCAATTACCTCAAATCAAAAGCTAAACAATTATAACTTGGACATTACTGGGTGTTTCACCAAAGAGTCTTCATCCACCAGAACTCACAGACGAAGAGAAACCCGATGCAGCTCTTATGCAGTGATGGAGCTTGATCTGCTCTTAGGACCTCCATACACTGCAGAGCTGTGGTCAGGAAAAGCCAACAGTCAAAGACATAAATAAGGCAGATTAGAATTTGTCAAAAGACACATTGGAGCCTCCCCAAACATCCTCGATGAGACTAAAATTAAACTTTTTGGCAACGAGAACAATGCCACATGTGGTGTAAACCCAACATCTCTCATCGTGCTGAGCGCGCCATCCCTACAGTGAAGCACGGTGGTGGCAGCATCATGCTATGGGTGTGTTTTTCATCAGCAGGGACTGGGAAATTGGTTAAAGGAAAGATGGATGGAGCAAAATGTAGAGTGAGAGAAGAAAGGACAAAAACTCCAGTGGTTAGATGGACCAAGATCGTGGACACAGACCTGCAGAGACTTGCTAGTCCTGTTGTGTAAATTAAAAAGAAAATACCAGAATTCCCCAAGATTCCTTTTAAATTAGTAAAAAAAAAAATTAGTAGTCAGGCAACAAAACAAAGAGAAAGTCAAGGGGTCAATACTTCTGCAACCCACTGAATGTTTCACATGTTTTACAGAGAAGTCCTCTTTCCAGAGACTTCTTACTGCTGCCTGAATTCAAACTAAAGGCCTGCTGAAGAGTATTGATGTTCTTGCAGCCCTAATTGTCTCCAGCCTCTGTTTAACACATCAAATTAATCACAGATTGATCTAATTTCCTCTTGCTCTCTTTTTCTCCACATCTGTTAAGGTTAGAAGGATCTTAGGGCTCCAGTCAGACCATCGCCATCATTTCTCCTTCCTCAGATGACATAAAGTCGTCTGATTAAGCAGCACTTCACATTATTCTCCTGGCAGAAAATCCTGTCGTCTCGTCTGACTCTGCCGTGTCTCACTCCCTTGCTTTAGCTCTTGTCTTACACGTCTCCAATTATCGCTTCGGTGTTAAAAGAACATTGTATTAGAGCAGGAGCTTTTACGTTCCCACTTCTGTTATAGGTGGCTTTATTAGAAGCCTATGGTTTCACCATTGTGCCAAGTTTCATTAAAGTTTGCAAATTAAAAACTGAAATCTTCTACTTTTCATCATGTGTTGAATCAAAACATGTCAGGATGATGACTTCCAGTCACACGTCCCTGTGGGAGGAATTTTTGTCACACAAGGCTGAGGTTTGTGAGAGTAAAATCATTTTCCTTTCTTCCACCTGCTGAACTTTTTATTGCTTCCACTTCGGGGGATTTTACGACGTGCAGCTTGGAGACAGTTTCCGGATCTGTTTCTCATTTCTGTGAGTGAAAGTGAAACGATTGGACTTCTTACGCGAGCAAAATTGTCTTTTTAGTTCTCAGGGCCGACGTCCCTCTCACACACATCCTCCTTATAGTTACTGTAACTGACGCCATCTGCCTGAGTGAAAACCATCACTTGGGTGATGCTATGATATGCTTTGGATGGGTCTATTTGTAGAGCCAGAGTGTAATTGTGTTCTGGTTATGGTGATAGACTGTGTGAACAGATCGCCCTTTGCCCTTCATTAGTGCTGGTGTGGCACGCCGATGACGCTGTGTCATTATCGAACAATTTGCCAGTCCTTGTCTTCGTTGTCTTCCACATCCTGCTTCATCAGCTCATTTATTTTTCATCTTTTCCGTGTTATTGACCTACAGACATCATTTTCCCTCCCTTAGCTCATCATCTCTGTTGGTTTAAATCAGATTTGTCTGCCATGTGTCCTTCAGAGTTCAGAAAAGTTTTTGACTCTTGAACTGTTTGTCCAGAACCTTAACTGAGGTGTTTGCACGAGAGGTTTATATTTTGAAGGGCAAAGGGATAGTCTCATCTTTGAAGTGGTATTCTTATCAGTACCTTACCAGCTGTGTCATCAGTCATAGAGCACAGAGTTTGCAGAAAGAGACAGAAGTCTTTGTCCAGGCTAGGGTCTGTTTAAAAACAATAGCTAATTTAGTGTTCTTTCACACAGATTTGTTGTTTTTGAGAAAGAATAATTTAATAAGCCTGAATAGAGACATAAAACGGGCCTGGTAGCCTAGCCTGAACAAAAACATTTTCCCTTTTCTCCACACTTTGAGCTCTATGACTGATAAAGTTCTAACTATTAATAACTATTTGACAGAACATCTCTTGAAAAATTACCAAACTATCTCTTCAAGCTACACCAGGAAAAATATAAATGGCTCTTCTGGCATGTTTTACCCTCAGTACTGTTAAAAAAAAAAAAAGATAAAAAGCAGGCAGCATTTTATTGACATCTACATGTGATGCTTTGTAATAGATAACAGCATACGTACATTCATCAGACAGTAGGGATTACTATGTGAGATCATCATTTAAAATGATAATAAATATTTATATAACCTACTGTACAGAAACACAGCAAAATGTTTGGGTAAATAATGCAGTACAGATACAATAAAACAGTATTAATAACACATGTAAATTTGGGCTAAAATATCGACATTCTGATGTACAAACTTAACAAATGTAAGAAGAACCAAGATCAGAAGAAATGTTAAGAGCTGTGGCTCATTAGAGTCACCATGGTAACCACACACCTGTGTCTGTCATTCCCAGACAGCACTCCTAATAAGACAGGTAGATAGAAAAGCAGAGACTAGTATGCTTCAAACGGTCACTGTACGAAAACTAGAAGCTGAATTAAAAAAAATATCCTAAGCTGCAAATAGCGAAAGCGTTAAATGCCAGTTTTTATGTGTCTACAGTATTTGATGTGGGAGATATAACAAGTTCACTTCAAGAATGTGTGAAAACACTCTGATTGGAGCCATATAAGATCATCATGACTCAGAATATAATTTAAATATGTCAAGCACATTGCCAATCATGCATCACAACTTCCTCACTGATTACAAATATCACAGGATCAGCTTTTCCCCACTTCACTTAATTAACTTTTACTTTAATCCCTAATTCATCAACGCTAGGAGACCTTTGTGTATCTATCTGCTGAAAGAACGTGGTAATGTTGGTGAGAGAGGCCTTGAATTGTAACGCTGTACATAATACACCTACATAATACACAGGCATGGTTTACATGAAAGAAAAGTGAGGGATTAAAGTTCTCATTCATGCGATCACCTCATCACTGATTGTAGTGTCTTAGAACCCTTATCACCAAGAGAGGAAAATTCTTCAAATTTAAGGTCCAAATGTTTCCTGACTGATACATCGAGGTGGGCGATAAATAAATGAAAAAAAAACCCAACAAAGAGTCTTGTAGGATGTCTGGTCTACCGAACAGCTTTGACACCTATAATAAAATCACATTGTTGTCTATTCATACATCTCTGTTGTTTGGATGAAAAACCTTTCTTCCAGAACCCATTCTCTTGTTTGGTGTGTTGATGATATTGGTGGTGAGATCAGGATTCTCAGCAGTAGCCCAGTCTGTTTTGGATTAACATATGAATGAACCCCACACCTTCTATTATTTGTATTTTCCCACTGCTTTTATTCAGTTTACTTCATTCTTTTCTTGCCAATCTATTTCTGACTTCTTTTTGTGCACACTGCCTCAAACGTCATTAAGTCCATTTGTTACTGTTGGGCATTTCTTCATTCAGTGAGTTGCGCTGAGTCATCTGAATGCTCGAACGTCCCTGCCAGACTTTTGAGTAGCACGTAATGTGACTGAACATTTCTCTGAACCTGGTAGACATCAGGTTGTAGAGGATTGGGTTGACAGCAGAGCTCAGGTAGAAGAAGACTCCACAGATGATGTGGACGGTCTCGAAGATCTGCTGGTGCTGCACGGATGACATGTTGATGTAGCTCCACACTAAGCGGTCCACATGGAAGGGAGCCCAGCAAATGCCAAAAACAACCACCAACACGCCTAGAGCACGAAAAACAAACACACGGTTTGCTTAACTTTGCATTTAAAAGTTTAACAAATACAGCTACAGTGTGTGTTTTGGTCTATCATCCAAAATAACTAACAAAAATCATGGAAGCAATACAGACTACAACTCAGAATCAAGGGGTACCTATCGGGTACTTACAGTGTCCCTTACAAGGTACGCACAAGATACCTACAGGGGTACATACTGATACCTACAGGATACATACACAGTACTTAAAGGGTCTCTAAGAAAGTACTCACAGGTTACCGACGGGATAACTACAGAGTACCTACAGGGGTCTACCAGGTAACTTTAAGGGTACCCTATTGTATACTTATATGTTATCTATGGGATACTTAAAGAGTACCTACATGGGGAAAATACAGGCCACCTACAGGGGACTTAGATGGTACCTTCATGGCACTTACAAGTAACTACAGATTACAGCCTGGTCCTTGTAGGTGCCCTCTAAGTATCCCTGTTGGTACTCTGTAAGTTCCCGTAGGTAGCCTGTAAATACTTCCTAAGTGTCCTGTAAGTGGTAGATATCTTGTAAGTATTCCTAGGAGACATTTGGAGTTTTAAAAAGTTTTCCTATTTTAGATTTTCCATCGTTATCTTCCTGGTTTGATATCCAAGTATCTGTTGGTCTGGCAATGCCAGAAATTGAAGATGCAGCTAATTTTGTTTGTAGGACCTTTTACATGTTTTCACTAAACAATACATTTACTCACTGATTATACTGAGGAATGAGGGAATCATATTATACAGGGACCTAAATTTAAAGAAAAACTCTGTTAATGGACAGGACCAAATGCTTATGAGAGCAAATTGTTTTGTCACTTATATTTATACAGGGCTGCAAGTTGGTTCAAAGGCAGTGAGAAGCATTGCAAATGTCAGATAGCTAGACCATGGACCACCCACAGACAGCATTGATGCAGAACAGTGCAAACATTTTCACGACTAGCAGTCATTTCCTATATCCTAACTTTAACTGTCTGTTTTCGTTTGCCTAGCAACGTAGTAGGAGAAAAAGTTACTGAAATGTCACTTACAGAGCATTTTGGTAACCTGCAGGTTGCGTCTGCTCAGCCTCTGCTTGTGGGACTGGGAGACACTTTCAGGACCAAAGCTACAGTCGGCCCCATTAACAGTCATCACCTTCTCCCTGTGCAGCTGCAGGCCAATGAGCAAGTAGAGAACGCTGATGATCAACATGGGCAGCACAAAGAAGACCAGAGTGGAGATCAGGATGATCAGGTTGTACATCCAGATGGGCTTGACCACATCTGAGGAAGGAGGTAGAACAGAGAGGGATAGACACATGACGGGTGTAACAAGAGGACTTTTTTTCTAATATTAGTACATGATATCTGACTTGTACAACGTTAAAGTTTGTGCTGAACATCAGCTGCTAGTGAGCTAACTAAAGTTTGCAAAAGCTCCAAGAATAAATGGGAATGTCTTTACGTACGACAGATGGCAGAGCGGGGAAATTCTCGTCCAAACTTCGGAGGCAGCACCACAATCCCGTGCAGACTGGTGTTTGGCACGGCGCACAGCATGGACAGCCCCCACAGCATGAAGATGACTCTTTTCACATGAGCACGTGTGGCCATGTGTTTGACTTTAAGGGGGTGCACCACGGCGACGTAGCGCTCCACGCTGAGCGCCGTCACGTTGAGGATGGAGGCGAAGCAGACGGTTTCAAAGAGAAAGATTTTGAAGTAACAGCCTCCCTCCCCGAGCAGGAAGGGGTAGTTCTGCTGCATGTCATAAAGCTCTAATGGCATGCCCAGCAGCAGCACCAGCAGGTCGGACAGGGCCAGGCTGAGCAGATAGTAGTTGGTCAGCGTCTGCATCACCTTGTAGCGCAAAATGACCACACAGGTCAGGGAATTGCCCAGGACCCCCACCACGAAAATGACAAAGTAGGTGGCACACACAGGAAGAAACTTGGGGGACTTTGAAGGACCCATGAACTTGGCCAGGTACTCCTCCTCGCTCAAACACATTTCCTTCACTTCTTTTTCTGTAGCATTAGCTAAAAGCCAGGACATATTCACCCCGCAGATCACAGCATCCTCGGGGCAGCTCGTCTCATTGAAAACTGTCGCATCAAGAGAGCAGTTCATCTTCTGCTCCTTTGTGGGTTCAGCGGGGGAGAAATCTAGAGAGAAAGAGTGGAACCAATACAACAAATTCATTTGACTTATCGGTTAGCAGATGTTACGAATTTTAATTAATCACAAAGCACATTATATTGCCTGTAAAAATACTCCTTTGACTTGGGTTGTTTTTGCAGATTTTGCCTGTACAGTTTGATGTAGTACTACCAAACATCATGGCCCACTATTCCCGCTGGAGCCTTGGGTTTGGCTGTATTTCTGTATGAGATTTTTTTATAAAACTGAAGGATTATAATGACTGAATAGTAATAAGGGTGATTTAACGCTTATGCATTGGCACCCTTAATAATTCGTGCACTTTTAAGAACTAGTTTAGCAAAAAACAAAACAATGTGCTGCTAATTTTGCCATGAACACAAGCATGTTTGTCTTTTTCTCTTGACGTGGCAGTGAGTTACGGCGGACACGCTGATGTTGCGTCGCAGCAGCAGAAGCAGTTTGTGTTGACAGGTATTCTCCTTTGTGTAGCTGTAACGACAACATTATCAGCACGGCTGCCAGGCTGCTTCCATCTGAAATACAAGGCAACCTGGAATTATTAAATTAGAGAAACCACGCCAAAACCTGCTGCGTCCAAACTTTTCACAGCTCTTCATTTTTTGGTCTATTTTAATGTTTCTTGTTTGTTTAGTTTGAACAAACACACCAGGAGTTGTCACCTGTTTGTCCCCATGGCAAAGAGACATTTTGATTCAAATGATTTCTGAGATAAAAGCTGTTTGTAGAGATCCCTGCGTGATGTGTAGGCTGTGGTGATAGATCCCTGCTAGATAAGCACAAAATGTTCGTATTGTTATTTGGTTCCCTGTTTCCTCATTCCTGTCTGATTCTGAGTAATGAAAACAAAGACTCACTGAAGGTAGGTGTTTTAAAAAGCAGAACAAATAAACAATCTTTTTTTTATAAGCCAAGAAAGAATTCTGAATCCTTACATTGAATATCTATGAAAGGGTGTGCGGAGATAAAAAAAATGTCTCAAAAGTATTAAAAGGAGCGTATAACAAGGTTTATATGTGTACAATAACACAAGATTCACAGATGCATCAACAGTTTTTCAGATGTACAAATTTCAAACCTCACAAGAAGGACTATTCTACGCATACATGAACAAATCACCTGCTGAGAAAGGATCAGTCAACATGAGTTCATGGATCAGCTTGTCTGTAAATGGGACTTTCTTCATGCTCCAGATTCATAAATGAAACGATACGTTCAATGCCAGCAGAAATCTGGGACATCTTACCAGATTTACTGGGTTATTGGAAACAATAACCCCTATAATAAAACTCAAACACTTGCATTGACGATGCTGGAATCTAAAAATGTTGACTTTATGGACTGTAAATAAACTATTCAAAATGGGTAACGGGTAGAAAGTACAGTCCACAAAATTAACATTTTTAGATTCCAGTATTGTCAATTTAAGTGTTTGAGTTTTAATATAGAATTTATGAGTTACTCTGCCAAGTCAGAAATGTGTATTTTCCAATAACCCAGTAAATCTGGTAAGACCCAGATGTCGCAGCTTTTTGCTGGCCTTGAATGCAGCATTACATTTATGAATCTAGAGCATGAAAAAAGTCACGTTCACAGACAAGCTGATCCGTGAACTCATGTTGACTGATCTGCTCTCAGCAAGTGATTTGTTCACAAGGATTTGACAATTTGTATGCAAAGCATATTTCTGCTTGTGCAGTTTGAAATGTGTACATTTGAAAAGTTATTTATACATCTGTGAATCTTGTGGTACGGTGGTGGCTCTTATTGTACACATATAAATCTTGTTGTACGTTTGTATGAATACTTTTGAGGTGTCAGCTTCATGTTGATCCATCTTGTAGCTAGAAGAAACAATAAACTGTAGCCTCTTGATTATGAACAGGTCAGCTTGTTAGAGACTCCTGGTACAACGATCTTTGTTGGTAGATGAGCACAGTGTTGGGAAGTGGACATTCCCACAGGTGCTAATTCTGAACAGTGACAAGATGCTAAACTAGTAAATCTGCCTCTAGAAAATAAAATATCTCTCAAAGGTTGTTGAGAAATACAGATCAGGGTGAGTTATGATTGATAAGGTTTTATTTTAAAACTTTTAACCTTGTAAAAACTATATATATATCCAAAAACCCTAAAACAGACCAAAGATAACCCTGGTGGAGCTGAGCAGCTCTTCTGATAGAGATAAAGATGGAGGATCTATTCATAGGAGCACTATAAGCTGCACATCGCTGGGCTTGGAAGAATGGACAGGGAAAAAAAAGATATTGTTTAAAGAAAATAATTGCAGATGGTTTGGAATTTGTCTAAAGGGACATTGAGTACTCCCTAAACTCCCTAATGTGGAAGAAGGTACTGTGGTCGGATGAGACTAAAATTCTACTTTTTGACCATCAAGAACAATGTCATGTATAACTTACACGTCTCATGCTGAGAGCACTATGCCTACAGTGAAGCATGGTGGTAGCAGCATCATGCTGTGGGGATGTTTTTCAACAGCAGGAATTGGGAAACTGGTCAAAGTTGTAGGAAAGATGGATGGAACTATATTTAGATAAATTCTAAAGAGAAACTCGTTTCAGAGATTTGAGACTGGGACCGAAGTCTACCTTCCAGCAGGACGATGAGCCTAAACACTCCTCTGGTTTAAGGAGAACCAGATAAATGTCCTGGATTAGTCCAGTTAAAGCCCAGACCTCAGTCCAGCTGAGAATCTGTGGTTTGATTTAAAGATTGTTGGACCCAAGCAGCACCATCCAACCTGAAGGAGCTGCAGCAGTTTGGTCATGAAGAACAGACAGAAACTCCAGATGTTAGATGGACAAAGATCATGGAGACGGACCTGAAGAGACTTGATGCTGCAAAAGGTGGATCTATACAGTATCAGCTTTTGGGGGGTGAATACTTATGCATGGTAAATTTTCGTTGTCTTACAGTAAAAGATAGTTTGCATTTTTTAGTTATGTTGTGTAAATTGCAAGACACAACCTTCAAAATTAATTTTAAATTCCAACTTGTAAGGCATCAAAACAAAGAGGATGCTAAGGGGGAGGAGGGGGAGCCTACAGCATATCTTCTTTCTGTGTCCCATAATGTGCTGCTCTCTTATCACTGCTTTATTCCCAGCGTTACCAGAATATATAACAGATATATTGTTCAGTCGCTCTGCTGCTCAACAGCCAATTGGCAGCCTTAATGAGACAAATGAAGGAAATCTAATAGAAAATGAGAACCAGTAAACTGATGTGTTGTTATAATGGATAAGTATCTTGGAGTACCTTCAAACAAAATCTATTCATAAAAAATGTTAAATGCGTTACTTCATTGTATTCTATCAATAGTTTGGTCTGTTTTACTTTAAAATCATTTTTTTCCACAGTAGGCTGTTGCTTCCTGAGCAGCTGTAAATATGGGTATGATTCAGGCAAAAGGCATCAAATAAAGAATTAAACAGAGAACCCAAAGGGTTCAACTCAGACTGTCATAGCTACAGATTTGTCATAATGTTGGTAAAATGAAGCTTTCTGATTATTTTAAATACTATTAGTCCAATAAAATATTTAACAACATTGCCACAATGTTTTCTTTAAAACAAACAAAAAAAAAAAGTTCAACAAACTACAGAGTCCAGAACAGCTTTAGTTTGGTTCCCCAGGGTGGATTTGTAGGAGCGTTTACCATTAAACAGAATGACTGAGACGAATGTTAAAAAGACAAACTTACCTTCAGTTTGTGCACTTTCTGCTGTTTGTTACATGAGCCATCAGAAGGAGACACTTCGTTAAATTTCTCCACATCCTGGACTCCCGTCTTACGCCTTTCCAGGACTGCTTTGATGATTCAGTGTGTCTCGGCTGCTTGGACTTCCCATATTTCATGGCTGCTGTTCAGCCCACCTCTCTCTCTCTCTCTCTCTCTCCCTCTTCCTTTCTCCCTTTCTCAACAAAGCTTCTTGTTTGCTTCTTTCACAATCAGCCCTGTTCATCTCTCCTCTCCAATTTAGTTTTTAATCGCCTGCCAGTGTAAAGCAAAAGGTGGGAAATAATGTTTTTGCCTGAGTCTGTGTGTTCATGTGTCTGTTAGCAAAATGACTTATAAACCACTGGATGGATGTTAATGCAATTCTCAGAAAATAATCATTTGATGTATATTTACAACCGATTAACTTTTGGAGTCAACCCAATTCAAGATGGTCTCCACAGCTAATCGACCTTGACCAACACAAAAAAAGATGCAGTTTGTGCTAAAACTTGGTGTGGTGGTAGGTGAGCCTAACCCTCAAATATGCTTTTAGCACTAACTGATTGCACAAAACCTTGGTTTAAAACTTTAACATTGACTATTGGAGTCAACTCCTTCTGTCTGTTAGTAAAATATCTCATCAACCACTGGATAGATTTCAATGACACTTACCCAAATTTACCATCTGCTGATTACTTTTGGAGTCAATCCAATTTAAGATGACTGCCACAGCTAATCAACCTAAGTCAACACAACTCAGTCAGTTCTATAGTTGTTAAGCTAAAGTTGACATGGTAGTAGCTGAGAGTCAATCACAACACAAGCTCTGAGTGTGACATCTTGCATAATATTATTTTCAAGGTTTGACCAAGATGGTTACAACTGCATCATTTCTCAGCACGCTGTAAGAAGTAGCAGTAAGTAGTTTAAAACTCTGGCACGAAAGATGGATGGTGAGAAAGGAATGCTGGGCCTTTCGGCACATCCAGCTACACACACACACACATACACACACACACTTACATATTGCCAATATCTTAACCCAGAGAGCCTCTATGGCCCGTCATCCTCCTTCGTATTACTTTTATCACTGACGGAGCATGCTCGGCGCTGTAGGGAAGATTAGGGTTGAGATTGCTTTGACCCTGTTATCTGTGGTCTGAGTGCATGTGTGTAGTGGTGTGTGTGTGTGTGTGTGTGTATATTTTTGGGGTTTTACACAGTTTTCCACGCATCCAGCCTGCCCACCTTTGGGCCAAAGCAATCTGACCCATTTCCGGTCATTTCGTGTCAGATGCAGAACAATCCAACATCCATCTTGATCTGAAGTGGCTCACAGAATACATCGGCTCATGTGGTCATCCTGCACTTACTGGCATCAGTTGGGTGTATTTTGGGATTATCCCGGCTACCAGAGAACATATCTAAACTTGATTTGTTTTTTACATAAAAATATTGGATAACTAAGACTAGCTTCATTATGTCCCTTTCTGCAGTCTCTAGTTTTGAACTAAAAATTCTCCCCGGATTGGAAGGGAAGCGTCTTTTTTTCTACAGAATAAAAGTCCAGCTTTTAAACCTTTAGGATTTACCATATCCTGGATGACTGTGAATCTCCACCAGCATTTTGTCCCGTTGAAATGACTTGCAATAAATTATCCTTTTGTGAACTTACTAGTTCTTTTAATTTGTAATACAAATATTTGATTTGGTGTAATACTATCTCAAAACACCAAAGAGTCCCGATGCATTATGTGGGCTGTAGTATTTTTTTAAGTTGGCAAAATGCTTCAGTAAAGGTTGGATTTGCTGTGCACCTCTTTGGAATTTAACTGATAAGGTGCAAAAGATAATGCATGATCGTATCTTTATCATGCATTATCTTTATTTTATTCACGCACTTGAAGTTTTGATTAAAGATATTTTCTTTTCGGCTGAACCCTCTGTATATACTTCTTCCCCACATCCATGAACCTTCTCAGTGGTCTTTCCCTCCTCCCTGGCGACTCCATGTTCACCATCCTTTTGTCCAATACGTCCGCTGTCCCTCCTCTGCATGTCCAAACCATCTCAGCCTCGTCTCTCTAGCTTTGTCTCCAAACCTGAGCTGTCCCTCTGATACAGTATACTCATTTCTAACGCTTGAGTCAGAGGAGAAAATTCAGCCAGTTTTGGTTGTGTGTTACAGCTGCAGCCCTTTGCCTTATCGCTGCCTCCTCCTGTGACGGCGTCTCGTTCAGCATCGGGGCTCCAGCCGTTCCCTGGTAGGAAACTGATATTTTCTCAACGGTGCCTCCATTTAGAAAAGCATCGATTGGACTTCCATGGAAGGCCGACTGGCACAAAAAGCTTTTGTTGTGACAGGGCTGGATCTAGGTCCTGCTAAGTGCTTACTGTTAAAAAAACTTAAAACTGACTTCATGTTGTTATGCGTCTGTTCTTACTAGAATCACTTCTATAGACCAACATTATGTGTCTTTTTGAAACCACAAAACTAAAAGTCACATGGTCATCTGATGTGTTTCTAACTCATTATCTGCCACTGCCAAAAGCAAAGGGAGAGGAGTTGTGTTCATGCTCGTGTGTGTGTTCATTTTTCTGTACTGTTAGCAAAATATAAATATAAATAACTTTTGGTCTCAGCTCAAACTAAAGATGTCAGCTAATCAGCCTTAGCCTACCTATAAATGGTTTTATCTCAGTGAATTTTACAGATATTGAACTGAAATCTTGGCGTGGTATTAGCTGACAGTCATAAATAAAACATACTTCTTTAAATAGTTTAATTCTAATCAGACTGATGAGTTAGAAGTTAGTCTGAGTGGTTTGCTCCAGTCCCAAAATGATCTGAGCCGTTCATGCAGATGTTATTTTACAAACCTTTTCATCATCGGTTTTACCTCACACGGTGGTTTACATAGAGCTTTGCAGTTATTTGCTAACACAAATAGTGGCAGCAGCAGTTAGCTGTAGCACTTCAGGTGCAGCCCGGTGTCACTTCCAGCAGGAGTGTCCCAATATCTCCGCTGGAATAACAGAGTACGAGACGCTGTCGTGGGACACCACGGTTTCGCGGAAAAAACAATCTGAAGGTTCCACAGAAGAAAAGAGGTCACGGTGGAACAAAACCGAGCTGTGATTCTCTTTTTGTTCCGGTTCCTGAGCTTCACAACAGCAGTGTGACGTGTCCCACATAGCAGCGTGCTTCTGTCTGCTGCTGCTGACTGAACTCTACTGACAGAGGCAGAAAGCACAGTGGGGGGGGGGGGGGNGGGGGTTCTGCTTTCTTTTGTTTGAAGCATCAAGCATGGATATGAGGATGATTCCTGTCACGATTTTCTATTTATGAAGTGGTGTCAATGAACGCTGCATGAGGACGTCAGGTATCAGCAGCTAATTTAGGTCAGTATGCAAATGTCATGCTGCTTGCAGGATCTGAGATATCACTGCTGCTGAATTAGTTTTATTGTCTCTGTATTCCATTCTTGTGACCCCGTTTCGCTATTTAATCATCGCAAAACATCGCAAAATTGTTGCAGTCATAAAAGCAATTAACATTATAGTGTGAACACTGAGTCAGTCATCATGCAATAGTTTTTTTTGTTTGTTTGTTTCAGTACGCTTTGTCGTACTTTGTGCTCTTTTCTACATTCACATATCAAAATGTTCAGCTTGATTAGGAATTGTGTGCTATGACCTGATTTTTTTAAACTTCTTATCTTTGTAGTTCTTTCAAAAATCTTGTTCTCTTTGAAATCTACTTCTATATGTGTTTATTCACACTAATTAAGCTACTTTTATCTTTAAACTACAGTTTTGCTCGTTTTATCTTTTAACCAGTTTTCCCGAGACTAGTTTTGAGTTCTGGTTATGCTAACTTTAGCCTTTAGATGCTGTTCTCCTTATCTTAGCTCTGTTCTGCAAGTTTGAACGTTCACAAGTCTCATCTTCTTCAACGAATTTCATCCAAGTCATACATTCACCCTGCATTTTTGCAGAAATGCCATTTCTCTGCCTAAATTGAGATTTTTTTCGAGGATAAGCTTCCAGTGGTTTAGTGCGTATCTTTCAAATCATAAACAGAGTGCTGTCATTGGTATAAACGAATACGGGTGTACAACATGACTCAGCTCTTGGCTCTCCTCATAGGCTCTGCCCGCTTCGTGCCCTGGTTTAGGTTTTATTCATCAGATGACTATCAGCACAGTTGTTGTGTTATTTAGTCTATTGCAGCATGGTTGAGCAAGAGCCCAATCTTGACCTGACTGCAATGATTTAAATTTGAAGATCAATGGGGAACATATCAGGAGAACCAAACATCTTGCTGTTGTGTTAGAGTCTCATAAAAAATGTTACAAGCATGTTAGGATGGCAAGGGAAGCTGTAAAAGCAAACTTACATGAATTCATTTCATGCTGTAAACCAGGGGTGGCCAGTCCTGGTCCTCGAAGGCCACTTTCCTGCATGTTTTAATTGTTTCTCTGCTCCAACACACCTGATTTGAATCAATGGGTGATTAACAGGCTTCTGCAGAACATGAAGAGGTGATTTAACCACTGAATCAGGTGTGTTGGAGCAGGGAAACATGGAAAACATGCAGGAAAGTGGCCCTCCAGGACCAGGGTTGGCCACCTCTGCACAGTTCAAATGTTATTTTTTATTAATTTTTTTTTACATTTAAGGTACTGTGTAAACACTTGGTGTCAACTTGCTTCCATCAAGCCACTAAAGGTGATATATGATCAGAAAGTTAAGATCTTTGATAAGAAGCCCATCAGGTCATATCATTGCCATCTTCTCCAGAAAGTGAATTTTCTCCAAAAGTTGTCAAATCATCTGATTTTAAATGTCTTCCTGGTCAGCCCTCTCTGGCTGAGTAACTCATGGAGCATCAGGTGGGAAGTTGCGAGGCACCTTAAAGACTCACCTGAGCTCATAATCACAGCCCCAGTACTGGATTCACATGCTGCCTGTATCTTGGAGTTTTAAAATCTGGGTTGTTTCACAGTAAGAACTTCGTAAGAAACCCCTCCTATCAGCATAAAGCTGCTACCCTGGAGACATCATTCATTCTCCTGTGAAAAAAAACAAAACAAAACACATCTTCATCTTTATTTAGCTACACGGCTGATGATGAAAGGTCTCTGTCTCCTCATAGTAAAGTACATGGATGCATTTTCACATCAGTGTTTGCAGCAAATCTGACATCAAAGAGCACACCTCCCCTCCTGCATATTCAACATGTGTGTGTGTGTGTGTGTGTGTGTGTGGACCACTCAATATAGCAATCTATTAAAGAGGCCAACAGAGAGGCTCCATTTCTTTTAATCCCCTCGTGTGAATCCGTTCAATCCCAGCAGCAAGCCTCGATCACAGCATCAATGGATGGAAATTGAGAGATTGTTGGCTTGTGTCGTATAGTGGACCGCAAAAGTTGGTCTTTTTTCTGTGCATCGGACACTGGCTTCGGATGGTTGCACTGATTTAAATTTTTTAAATAGTGCAAGAACGCTAGGAAACTTAATTTGTTACATACCAGCTCTAAAAAAGACCTAAGAAAGTCTAAAACTGAAAAACAAGACTTATATATTTCAGTCCTGGTACAGGCTTAACTGTGGAAGAGATTATCCATATATATAAGTATAATTCTAAAAAAGATATATTCATAATAAAATAAAACATGAATCTTAAATTGTTCAGGATGATGGATATTTTCTATCTTGTGCAGCTTCAAACCATAATCCCGTTGAACAGATCAGAACATGGTTTGAACATAATAGGTTAGTGAATGGAAGCACAGAATAATAAAACCTTTATATTTCTATTATCTGCATCTTTCTATCATTTGGAGTGAATATGTGTGAAATAAAAGGACATCAGGCAGTCAGCAGGTAAGCATCTGAACCTGAACACGATTTAAGAGCTTTTACTGTGAGTGAAAGTTGCCTTTTGAACTGACTACTGAAGCCTTTTATGTACAAGGAAAGTTGAATTAAACCTGTTCTTAGTTCTTGGCACTGGGTGTCTATTAAAAGCCAAATTAATTTTAAAACTTTATTACTTGTATATAAAGCTTTAAATGACCTTACATCTTAATATATAAATGACACGTTAACCGATAATCTAGCAGTCAGATCAATGGGGTCTGCAGACTTGGTCTCTTTTCCTAATCAGGGAAAGGTGCTTTTTGTAACTGTGCTCCAATAAATTAAAATGCTCTGACTCTAAATCTGAGAGAAGGTAAATGTTTCTGTAAAAAGTTCAAATCCTGTCTGTTCGCACAAGGATATGATTAGTTTTTATTGTTTGGAGTGTGAGCATGGTCATGATTCGGCTCTAGTGCAGGAGCATCACCAAAGGAGGGGGGAGGGGGCCTGTGGCCACTCCTATAGGTTTGCTGCGCCCCCCGGCCAGACACTATTATCCTCTTGATTCCTGGGCTATTTTATTTGCATGTGTGTATGCATGTGAATTTTTTTTTATATTTTTTAGTCTCCCTGAATAATGACAACAGGTCTGAATTAAACAGAATTAAATATTTTGATGCAAAAAGCCAACGTCCTCTTATCAGAATGAAGGCTTTTGGGAATTTATATGCATATTTTTTATATAATGATACATTTAAAAGACAAGAAAACAGTAAGTCGAAAAGAGACTGTGCTGTAATCAATTAGTAATTTTAGCAATAAATAATAATATGAATAAATAATACTAATAATATCACGAGGTGACTCCTTTATCCTCATATCATGGTATTCAAATACCTTGTATATAACAATTAAAAAACAAAACAAACAACAACAAACAAAACAAAAACAGTTTTGTTTTTGATGTGCCTCCCCAAGACAGGCAGTGGCCCCCATCTGACCCCCCCCATTAAAGCTTTCTGGAGGTGCTACGTACCAAGACCAGCCAATGGGGGGCAGTCCTCTTTTGTGGCTTCAACTTCTGGCCTCCAGTCCTCTCTCTAGTAATAATATATCTTGATGGTGGCCTCAGTGATTTTAGTTTTAAAACCCTTCATCGTCGACCAAAAACACAAATAAATTTGTGATTTTAAGCTGGTCACAGAAGGTGTGAATAATCATCTTTCTTTGTCTTCAGAAAATAATTTAAAGGGATAGTTTGAACATTTTGACATTAGTTTCAGTGTAAAATTATGAGCAATTACCATCTTACCTGGTGTAGATAGCTTTTTGAACCTCAGTTTGGACAAACAGAGTTTCCATCAGGCAGGACTGAGGAGCTGGAGGCAGCAGACCAAAGTGGACCTCCGTCAGTGGCCCTTACATGAAATTCTGTGTCTGTTTACAAGCAAAAACAGCAGCAGGAGTAGCAGCAGTTAGCTGTAGCCCTTCCTGCGGGAATGTCAGATTTATGGTACATGGAATTGACATCAGTGTAAAGGTAGTAATATTAGCGTTTGCATTTCAGAAGATTGGAGTCATTCAAGATTTGGTGTCACTGCATCCGTCCGTCCAGTTTCTGTACCTGCTTGATCCCGCTCAAGGGGAGGCGGTACGTTTCTCCAGCTGCTAACGAGCGAGAGGTGAAGTACAACCTGCGAGGGTCGGCGGTCTATCACAGCTTTTCTGCTACATCCAGGTTCATGAATTGATGATAAAGTGTTGCTGATTCTTCCATAGATGTCAGCAAGAATGAATGTACTTCAAGGGGACTTGATGTAAAAATCCCCCTGTTCTCCTCCACTTCAGAGCAGATATTTTAGTGTCTGAAATAACTAATTCGGTGCAAATCTGATTTGCAGATCAGACGTCTCCAGCTCTACGAGTTAAAGAAATCTAGCAACCCCATCTTTATCTCATCTGAACTTTATCTCCTGTTGTCCTGCTCTCTGTGATTTAATATTTTGTGGTATTGTTTTGGGTTTTGGTAGAGAATGTCTGGATGTTCATTGTTTTCCTTTTGTGTTATCTTCTGCCTTGATTTATTGCCTTGTCTGTTTCCTCATTCTTCTCCCCGTACGATTCTGATCTTAGTTTTCTGACCAGCACATTTCCCCTGTTTCACTCATGAGCGCCCTTCTATTCTAGGAAGATCTTTTTCCTCCTTGCTCTGTTACCTTTTGGATTTTTGCATGCGGACTGCATGTTTCTGCATGTGTCTTCAGTTTAGTTTAAATATATTCTTTTTACCTGTCTGACTCCTGCTACCTCCCCGCATTAACTTACTCGACTCACACGATGTGACTATTTTAGTTCGGAAAGAAATTTGTGTCTATGCATTTGTTACCAAGGACACACCTAACAAAAAACAATAGAGTCAAATGTCTTAATATATGCTTTCAAAAGCAAACAGCTCAAAAGACAGGCTTTATCACTCAATGAATATATCAGGAAATCATCTCAGGTTGTGAAAAAAGGGTAGAAAATGTTTTCTTTAAAGGAATTTTAAGCAGCATGCCAGTTCTTATTGGTTTATTTGAACTTTTGACCTCGATCAAAAGTAACTAAAGTTCTCATCAGTAGCCCTTCTATTGGATGCTTTGGTAAAAACACCACCTCAGTGTTCGTGGAAAACAGTGTTTCTGCTCACCAGAGACATCAGGGAGGTTAAATAAACTCATGTGTGGTTCGATGAACAATTCCATCGAAGACGGTCTGTATTTAAAACAGAAACCTGGTGACAGTGAACAGACGTATCGCAGCTTGACCTGATGTAACCTCATGTCACACAGGAGCACGCGGATGATAAACGGCGGCACCTGGCACCTTGCTGCGTCACTGCGAATGTTTGCTTCACAAGCTCGTAACGGGAAAACCTGCAGTTGCTTCGTCTTGTTTTTTGCAGACGATATGAGACTTTCTGCCTTTTCTGCTAAGCCTTCAGAAAGGGCAGCCGGGACACTTTTTGCCTCGGCGTACGCTCTGTTTGAGTCCTCGGCTACAGTTTGAAGGACGGTCTGTGTGCCAGGAAAAGTCCTTCAGAGGGTCTGCCAGGAATCACTCCTAAAACAAAGAAGATTTAAATGGATCTGTTGTAACATAACATCACTAAAACATAAGGACACTAACCTGACATCGAGTATTACAAATAATTACACTGTTTTTAAAGATGTCAACCACAGAACCAAGCCAGACTAGAAAACCTCTGAAGAAACGATGAAGGGTACCAAAGCAGCTACTGCCTGAAATTCCAACTTCCATCAACTTTTTTCTCTAAAACCCAACAAGAATCTGGAACTTACTTTTGTAATGAAATGCAGATGCTTTGATGCAAAAACTGTACAAGTAGAATAAAGCAAACTAAGATCAAAAGAAACGTTAAAGCTGCTGCCAGTGGTTCGATGGGATCACTATGGCAACCACACACCTGTGTCTCTCACTCCCTGACAGCACTCCTAATAAGACAAAGCAGAAAATAAGCCTCAAACACAACAGTCAAAGAGCAAAAACAACCAGTGATGTTGAAAAATATTCCTGGACTGTGTGTGGCAGAAGCATCTTGTTGTATCATGTTGAATTTTTATCTGCCCAGAGTTTTTTAGTGTGAGATGTAATAAGTTAAAGAGGCTTTGCTTCCAGTTTTAAAGAGGAAATTCAGATCTCAGAGGAAGTCGGTGAGAGTTTGGATGTGCTCAGTTTGCTCTGTCTGGGGATTTGGGAGAAAACCATAAGCCCTATAGCAGTGAAAGAAGGCAAAAAGGACCACATTTTGGTTGTATACTGTATTTTGTATAAGAAGTGTAAAGTTTGTGGGAGTAAAAAGAGTTTGCAAAACTTTGACAAGTTGACATTTCAGAAGTTAGTGAAAGACAATCACTCTAAGTTATACATTCTGTGAAAAAAATTCTTCAAAAGCCATAAAACTTAAACTGTGATTGTCTAACAACCTAAAGATATCAAAATGCCACTTCAGTAATATAAAGTCCAACTTTCTGTGACTCATTTAAACTTTAACATGATGTTTCTATTGTAAAGTCTGTCTGAGCTGCAGAACTCCGGAAGGCTGGGTTTTCTCGCTCGTTTTGTCACATGGAAATGTTTTACTAGTTTCATAATATTTTATTATTTTGCCCATCCCATTAGACATACTACTACCAAATGTCAAAATGCACTTTTCCTGTTGCAAATTTTTTTTTTTTTCCAACGCTTCAGGAGGCATAGGGAATTAAAAATTTGTGATGTAAACCGGGGGTGTCAAACTGCGGAAGCCGAAAGCGGACATGTTCTGCATGAACTTTTTTTCTGATGGTTTTCTCAAGATCACGAGTTATTTATGTTGTTATCACGAAATAACGATTACGTTTCCTCAAGATCACAAGTTGATTGGTGTGTGTTAAACTTGATTCCATTCACCAGCGGGATTTATTTTTGATTATGTCCGTTTTGGTCCTCCATAGTAAACAGAAAACTAATGGCTGAACAGCAATAGGGGTGCATCAGTGCTTTAGCATTAACACCCTAATGAACATCCAGCCAAAGCAGCAACAGATTTACCATGTCATTCTATTTTAACCAGAATAATAATAATAAAAATCTGTCACTTACATGTAATTCATCTATACACGATGAAGATTCAGACGTAGAATCTAGTGTTGTAAAAGAAAGGAGTCTTAATTTTTTAAACTTTGTTGTAACTTCAAATGCAAGTTTCTTCCTTTAGTTGTTGGATTAGACAGCTTCTGAGCTCAGGTTTGAAAAAAAAAAGCCTGTAACACAAGCTCATTTTCATCTCTCAGCATCATCAGGACAGGGGCCAGAGGATTACAGCCTGACTAGGTAATCTGCTGTCTGACACGTTCCTGACTCATGACAGTGACTGATCCTGCAGTCTTTCTATTTCTTCTTCTTTTGTCACACATTAAAGAGACGACAAGACTTCATTTATTTAACATTTTATTACAGCATCAGTGGATGGACTGACTAAAAAAGTTAGTTTCCTCCTCTTCAGCTCCCCCTGTAGCTGTGGAAGAGAGCATCACTGTTGGAGAAACCTTCATCTGAACATCCATACAGGTGAACTGCAGGGGCGTCTTTTTCCTGAGCAGTTTTACCTTGGGGGCGAGTTCAAAGATGTAAACTAAATCTTCACTGTCAAAATTTGATCTCCAGATTGTTTGGAAATGACCACCTTGGCACAGCATAAATATTAATCAACAGCTTTTTCACAGAAAGTGTAATTCAAGTTGCAGCCATGGATGTTTTCATAAGTAAATGTAACTTTAATAACATAATACTGTGAATGCTGATTCATCATTTACACTTTTGTTTTCTTATTGTGTTTTTATTTTTTTTTCTTATTATTATTTTTCTGGTCATCTAAGTAGCTCTGCATACTTATTTTAACCATTCATATATTAAAATATTCAGCTCGTTCAGGTGATGGGTGGTAGGAATTTTGGAACTTTTAGACTTTTCAAAATATATTTAACTTTATTTACAAAACTTCTTCCAATTAAAATACAATGAGATCTCTTCAGATCCTTCAAAAACTATGTACTTCTCCTTTTACTACTACTACTACTTGTAATACTAATTTGGCTAGCTTTAGTAAGCGTACTGGTACTTTTAGCTTTTCACTAGCATGTAGCTATTTTTAGCGTCTAGCTAGAATTTTGTTACATTTGCTACTTTAAGTTAGTATTTTGCTTTAAGCAAACAATTTGCTTCTTTTAGCTAATGTTTAGCTAGTTTTAGGATTTTTAAAGTGTTTGGACACTTTATTAATTTAAGTTAGCATTTAGCAATTTTTATTTTTGGATAGCATTTTGCTACTTTTAGCTAGTGTTTTGTTACTTTAAGGCAACACTTAGCAATTTTGAGCTTTTAGAAAGCATTTTACGAATGTTTGATAGTTTTATTTTTGTAACTTTTAGCAATTTTTTTTACACATATACTTTTTAGCTCAGTTTCAGCTTCTTCAGCAAATTTCAGCAGCCATTCAGCACTGAGCTTTCTAAATGGGTTTTCTCAGAAAAAATGAAATTTCTTTTGTTTCTTATGTAACTGTAACGAATATCGTTTTGTTTATTGTGTAATTAAATTATATTACAACACAGTTACGTGTAACCAGATACTCCCCAACCATGATAATAACCTTGATAATAATATAGTTTCATAGTCATGTCTTGTTTATGTGAGGAACCAGTGAGGCCACCTTCACACTTGATGACAACCCCCCTCCATGACAAGAAATAATTTGGCAGAATGCGGACAGTCTTTGCCAAGTTTTCTGAGGTGTATTGGGAACACAGTGGGCTCTCCATTCCATGGGATTCCTATTATTGTGGTGTCAGTGTACTGTGGTCCTGGGTGGAGCGTGGTGGCAACTTATCTATGATGTGGGGCTCGCAGGCACGGCTTGTCATCAGGAAATTGAAGCAAAACTGACCATGCTGGCCTCAAGCCTCAGCTATGACCACGACTGTGACAAGGTCATGAAAACAACCTGATGCAATCATGATACCAATGGCGATAGCTACATGCTGGTGCGATGTGATCTCCCAGCACATAGCTGCATCCTGATGCAGAATGAGAGAGTTGTGACAGGGTGGAGCCCGGGGCGTGGTGTGATTGTGGGCTTATGTGATAGTATCATTGTAAGAAGGGCACGGGACAGCGTCTCAGGAAAACCTTCATGGAAAGTGTGGATTATCATAACTGCCATCACAAAAGGGAGGTTTTCCAAATTTGCTGCAATCCAGCCATGTTGTAACACATTGTAAAGGCTGCGGAGAGCATATGGGGGCATCATCTAAAGAAATAATGGACTAAACACGCCCCAAAGCCTTGTAGCAGATATTTGAAATACAAAGAATGAAAAGATTGGTGTTCCTTAAACAGTTTATATTTTCGTCACACCTTTTAAATTATGTTAGACACAATTTTATGTGTTTTTGTGAGAACTCACGAGATGTGATAGCGCTCAGAGAATGTGTTGAGGATGACTCAACTACTAACAGCAAATTTCTCTCAAAATCAGTAACACTGAGTATCATTTCTGTGCTACTTAATGTCAATTAGCTGTGGCAGCCATCTTGAATTGATTTGACTCCAAAGGTTAATCAGTTGTAGATGTTTATTCAGTCATTACATGTGTCTATACTTATATATATTTACTTATTTCTTATTTTTATGGGGTTTTTTTGTCTAAAGTTTTAATTGAATGACCTTAAAAGGCCAATGGGAATTTGTTCTCTTAAATTTCAAGAAACATAAAAAAAACTTAGTCTTTAGTGTTAGATGTTGGCTTGTTTATGATTTTGAATGAGTCCCTTTGATGTGAAGATAAATTATATCTCCATGCTGCATCATTCTGACAATCAGCTCTGAATCTCTTTGATCCTTGCACTTCAGTTTTCTGGCACTGGAAGGCGCTCATGTTCCATGCCTGCCTGATCCATCCACCCCCACCCCCCCTCTCTCCTCCTCTTCCTCCTCCTCGAACACCCGAGGAACATCCTGACTGAAGCATACAGCAGGTTGCATCATGATGTAATGCTTCCTCCGTCCTCACGCCAGATAAAACAACTCAAACTTCATTCTGGGTAGAGCTGTGTCAGCCAGGTGCTCAGATGAGGAAGATTAGGGAGCAGGGAGTCACAGGAGTTCATCATCGTCATCACTATCACCATCACCATCCTCACAGTCACCTTTACTACCTTTACATTTGGCAGTGAGGTCATTTTTTTCTGCATTCTGTCATTTCAGGGCCGAGGCTACAACACTCAAACGTGAAATAAACTTCAGGGCATTTGATTTGACTCATACACACACTCACCTACACACACACACACACACACACACACTCACAGGGCATGCAGCATCACCCTGACCTCATTATAAAAAGCTTTCACGGAGTCTTCGACCCACAGAATGACTCCTTGGCTTTTTTTCTCCCAGCAGATACTCATGAGGTCATGGTGCAAGGGTTTGGGGAGGGGTGTGTGTGTGTGTGTGAGGGGTGTGTGTGTGTGTGTNGGGGGGGGGGGGGGTGACATACAGCTCATAAGGTGACAAACCCAGTGTTTAGAAAAGGTTTAAAAAGGTTTAAACAGAACATTAGAAAAATTTGTAAAAGTCCCGAAGTACATCACATAACTGGACTAAGTAGCATTGAAGCATATGTTTACTGAAGACTTCTTCTTCTTCTGCTTCACTTAGAATTTACTGTAAAGAAACTACAGTAGATTTTATTACAGTATTCTGCAGCAGAACGAGCTGTAAACATAAAGGACATCAACACTTTTTAATTAACATGAGAGCTTCAGTTTGCACAAAAGCAGCTTTATTTTTAACATCTTTTGATTCATGTTATTGTGTTCATGACAAATTTACTCTGTATTATTTACTCTTATTAGCCAAGGTTTAGTAATTAGCAAATAATCAGGTAATGTATGTCCACCTTTTGCCAGGTTAGTTGCAAAGTATCTGCCATTCAGACATGTAACAAGTTATAGATTATTGACTGCAGAAATCACAAAAGAAAATTGAAGATACCAATGCAGCTACTACCTAATATACCAAAATACTTCATCTTTCTTTTATAAATCCCAATGGTTCAACCCCAATTCCAAAGAAACTGTGACTTTGTGTGAAATGTGAATAAAAACATAATGCAATGATTTGCATATCTTATAAATCCATATTTTATTCACAATGAAAATTTATCAGATAAATATATATTTATTTGATAAATATCACATGTTGAACCTAAGGCAATTAATTATTTTGTTGGATAAAAAAATGATTATTTTTATTTTTATCACAACAACACATTTTAAAAATGGTGGGAACAGGGACAACAAAAGGCTATAAAGGTAAGTGTTACAAATAAAAATGTCTGGAAGAGAATTTTAACACTAAATGGTTTAATTAGCAACAGGTCAGTGAGAGGACTGGGTATAAAAAGAACATTTTAGAGAAACTGAATCTCACAGAAGTAAAGAGGAGCAGAGGTGCAGCAGTCCACAAAAAACTGTCTAAATATAGTGAAATAATTTCAGAAAAAATTAACCTCAACAGCAGTTTATAATATCATCAAAAGATTTAAACAGCAAGACTGAAAGCCAGTATTGGATGTCTGTGATCTTTGGGCCCTCAGGGGCCACTGAATTAAAACAGGTCTGATTCTGTTCTGGACATCACTGCATGGACTCAGGAATACTTCTACTAATCATTGTCTGTCAATACAGTTCACTGTGCCATCCATAAATGCTGCTTAAAGCTCTGTCATTCAAAGAAGATGTGAACGCCATCAAGAAACACTGTCCTCTTCTCTGGGCCAAAGCTCATTTAAAAGCCCTCAAGAGAGAGAGAGAGATAGACATCAAGAGGTAGAGAAGCCCTTGTAACTTCAGGTCCATTTGACCCAAAGGCCACGGAAGGGTTCAAATGGACTGAGGCAAAGTGGAAAACTGTTCTGTGGTGGGATGCATCAAAATTTGAAATTCTGTTTGAAACCAGAGACACTGTGCTGTCAGATATGTCCTAAAGTAAAATTAGGTGTTAATCAATCAATCAATCAATCAATCAATCAATCAATCAATCAATCAATCAATCAATCAATCAATCAATCAATCAATCAATCAATCAATCAATCAATCAAT